>NC_142522.1:26237953-26337953 GCF_964205215.1 Stylophora pistillata
GCTCCCCGTGGTTAAATCCGGAATTTACAAGCACATTTTAGAAGTTAGCACCGTGTTTGATCAGAAAATCAATACAGTAAGCTAGCCTCGCATAGCTAACCACGGCAGATTGGTTTTTATCTCCGCTTTCGTTTCAAATCCTCATTCACTTCCCATGGCGAAATTGTTTACAATAACACATTCCGTAAGATCGGAGGGCGTCTGTTTTTCTTTGCGTATTCGAACACATATAAGTTTTACGGAAGTTCCGGGGTAAACTTGAGCTTCACTGTGGACTTGAGAGAGGACAACTCCATCATTTTTAACGGCGCAGGTCAAATTTTCTTTGCCGAAGACGTTGAAGACGGGAAGCAATCTGATATTACTATGAATTCAACATACTCAAGCGTTTGTCACGCAAGGTCGAAATATTTTCAATCACAATTGATTGTTCTTTTCTTGCGGTTTTTTTTTTTCGGCCGTGAGAGAAACACTTTTAAAAAAACTTGTTCATTAAATAATCTAGAATATGTAACCTTGGAAGAGTGTTTCACTGAAAAGCAGAGATACACGTGCAGGAGGACCCACCCCCACCCCGTTGAAAACCTCTTTGGTAACTATTTTTAATCGAAAATCATAAGACTCAGTCGTGAGTAAAAGAAGAAAATGTAGCACGGTTTTGCTCGGTGATTATCAAACAGATGACATCGTTTGACGGAGGGATACTGAAAATATTATGCTAGAAGAAAAAATGATGCGTCGATCAATTCAAAGCTTCAACATCGCCCCTCCCCCCCCCCCCCCCTGGTTCCAGCCCCCTGGGCCAAAATCATGTTCAAATGCCCTGCCCAGGTGCTAGATTTTACCGGTTCTCAATGGGGATAACTGTTATTAAAACGGAAAAAAATTAGGCATTAGGTGTAAAAACTGACAAATTTTAACCGTAAGTAGTTAAAAAAATAAAGCTGTAAAAAATTTGCACTAGCCGTATAAAATGGCCAAAAAATGTAACCGTTAGCCGTGAAAGGCATCTTTCCATTGAGACCCTCATTTCATTGTCACATCTTTTGTACAAAGCACGACCAGTAAATATTTGACTATTCAAGCCCCAAAACCTAGACCTTATAGACCCTATATCCTGAGCGATCCGCTTTAAGTACCTCCATTTGAAGGTAAACCATCAGTATGATTCCACTGAAAAGACTTGACACTTCCGGTTCAAATTATTACCCCACCCAGGTAAGGTTCAAAGGACGACACTCAAAAGCCTGTGAGTTGCCCCGGATGTTGAAGCTGCGATTAATCGGTTTATAAAGTCACTCACACTAATTCAACTTTTCTTAAAAGTCAAAATCTAAAAAGGGAAATGTCAATTAGTATGCTAAGTAAAATTAATTCGATTGAGTTAACGACCTCACGTATAAAAATAAAACAAAGTTGTGATCGTGTGTGACTCTTTCTCTACAATGAATATTTAGCAGAAAAACGCAAGCACGTCAGTGGTAATAAAGACATGTATTTTCAAACCAAAAATCTCAGTGAGAAAACGAACTATCGATGGAAATACCTCGAGCTTGAAGGTTATAACAACTTACTCATGATAGGGCAGGACAGTCTTGAAGTACATCCGAGCGTTCTGATTAGTTCTTACTCGGTCTGGATTTTGCCATACGGACCATTTCCGTGGAAGCGGTCATAAGCCGTATACTTTTGTTCGCGAAAGCCCAAAATATGAAAATTAAAGAAGTTTCCCGAACGCCATGATAAAATACTTAGTAACATCGCTTGCTTGAGCTGTATTGGGAAATATTGGCCCTCGGTCTTTTTTTGTACGGACCTCGCTGCGCTCGCTCCGCACTACCACGATTTTGGGCTAATAATCCTCAGTGCGGCCCTCGCGTTTGGCTGGTAAGAAGTTATTTTTTGTGGCAACTGCTCATTTGTCTTCCTTTGCACAGCCTCTGTAATCAGACACATTCAGTCTCTGTAAGCAAACCACAAATTTAAAGAAAATCCCGAACAATTGCAACTTACCGCGCCATTTTGGCAGTTTGATTAGACTGGCGCTGTGTAACATTTTGGAAATCTTCCTCTAAATGATAATTTTTAGCAACGAAAACCATGAAAAAGGGTTAGCTAGAAAATTGTTCTCAAAAATCCCTTACTAATTCTGCGATAAGATCTGCGCGTTTTTCCTTTAGCATGGTTGGATAACTCTTCTAGCCTTTGTACGGCATCTCTGTGACCCTCTCCTTCATCCAACGCCTAAAACACAGTGATGTCCGGAACAGGTGATAAAGTCTGACTGCTGCAGGGTACTCGATCTAAAATCAAATCTATTTTGGCCTCAACAACGGTATTGCTGACAGCCTTCAGGTGTTCAGAAATGACTTTACGGTACGACATTACCTGAACTACTATTAGCTGAAGTATCAATTGAAAACAATTGCCTTTTACTCGACTTAGTCGTTTTAATTTGCGAACAGTTTCCAGCCCAACAAATTTCCGTGAGTTTTGTAACTAAAACTCTCAATTTGAGAAGAATATTCTTAACTCAGCTAAGATTCTTTGTTTGTAGTAATGATTTCAAATGGCATATCGTTCAGTAGCATACATTTATCCTCAGGTCTTGTTCGCCCTGTCTATTTCATTCCGTTTCCAGCTCTATACTTGGTATTCTTCTTCTATTTCAACCATTTTGGACTTTGCCTCTATTTCGCTTTTACTCTGACTTTTGAGCCTTTCCGTAATCTTTTTCCTGTAGCTATTTGTTGTTTTGTGTTCTACTTAGCGGCTCTTCTAGGTAATGTCACTATTACATTAAACTCTGCATAAGATCCCCGTTGCAAAGTTAACAAGTTTCACAGCAGTGGCTAACTAATAAGAAAAATTATCATATAAACAAGATGTTAAAAAACGCTATTCATGGATATTCGTGGCCGTAAAATCACAAGATGGAAACAAGATTGAAATAATTTCAGCCTTGCCTGACAAATGCTTGAGTGTGTCACATCTACACATAGACTGCTTCCCGTCTTCAACGTCTTCGGCAAAGAACATTTGACCTGCCGTTATACGAAATAATTTAATTGTCCTCTTTCAAGTCCACAATGAAGCTCAAGTTTACCTCGGAACTTTCTTAAAACTTATAGGTGTTCGAATAAGCAAAGAAAAACAGACGCCCTCCGATCTTACGGAATGTGTTATTGTAAACAATTTCGCCATGGGAAATGGATGAGAACTTGAAACGAAAGCGGAGACAAAAACCAATCTGCCGTTGTTAGCTATGCAAGGCTAGCTTACTGTATTGATGATCAAGCAAGGTGCAAACTTCTAAAACGTGCTTAGAATTCCGGATTTAACCGCGGGGAGCCTAATTAGATTATGTCGTGACGTAAAGACGATGTTGCGATCATCACAAAGTTCAGCCTGCGTTTTCTGCGCATTTGTAATGAAGTGTTATCTTTTTTCTCACAGATAAATCTCGATTAAGTCACGTTATTACATCGCTCGCAGCGCCCATGGGCAAGATGAAGCGAATCCTTTGTTCTCATTGGCTGCCCAAGTGGGCAATATGGGCCCATCTTGCCTGCCCGGAATTGCCTGCATTGATCCCGCGCTAGGAAAAGAAAAAACAACTAGAACTACGTTCGTAATTCTTGGACAATTTTGGCGATGGAAACGCAAAAAGCGGCAGAAGATAGTCAAAATAGAAGAACGGAAACGACTCTCGTGAGTTTGATGTGCTACAAACACATTCGGGTTTCATTTCCGGCTCTCGAAGTAAACAAGTCATTCTTAATTCTCAACAAAGCGAAATCTTTTTACAATATAGTAAATCTTTTATAAACCGAACTTGTTCAGTCAAGATGGCTCGATATTAGCCTCATTCTTTTTTTGCATTTTTATGGCCTCGACTTCGCCTCGGTCCATAAAAATGCAGAAAAAGAACTCGGCTAATATCGAACCATCTTGACCTCAAGCTTGGTTAATAAAGCAAATATATAGTCACACGTCAGTGACAAACGCCAGCCGATTCTATTTGACATGCTTAGCATTTTTAGTTTGATTTCAAGTACCTAAGGAGGTTAAAACAACTTTCCTCGTGGTTTTAGCTATGAGAACTTATAGGTAGATGACTTTTTGTGTCCATCTGTCCATCAACAAAATTTTCATCTGTTTTGAGAATATATATTGATCACGGATCAGGGACAACTAGACTTTTAAAACTACAAAATGTTACAGTACCACTGCAATTTGCTCCAGCATATCCAGGAACACATACACATCGAAACCCTTTGCTGGTGAAACCAACTTGGCAAGTTCTGTTATTGACACAAGGGCTGCTACTACAGGGATTCTGTTCCAAAGAAACAAAAACAACGCACTGATCAAATAAGGAGAGAACATCTTTCTTAATTATTCATATTTACCACACTAGAATAAATATTTACAAGGAAGCATGATAAACTACGTCGAATTACAATAATGCTAATGGCCCGGCTTATACATGTGTAAAGTTGGGTTTCCTCCAAAAGAACAAAAACTCTTATTGATGTACAACATCGAACAGGACGTGTAGGTGTGAGGCCAGATTCAGATCAAAGGGGGAGAAAAAGCAACAAATAACAATGCTGGTCTAAAATCGTAAAGTGGTGAGCAAGTGTACCACTTTGAATTCTTCTCATTCCAAAAAAAACTTTAAGTTTAAGCGAAAGATTTACCTTAATCGCCAAGTAGTAAGCCTCCACTTCTTCAAAGAAGGTTAGTTTACCTTTATCAACTGTGGCGTTATTCAACTCACAGTTGTACTTTCCTCCGTCTAAAGGTTTCACATTTATGGAGACGCAGTTAGGTTCCATATAACACATCGTGCGACAGCTCCCCTCACTGAGGACCTCACTACTCCTTATCACATGCCCCTTAATTGCCCTATTTGCTATCGGTTCCTCAAACTGGATGATGCGACATTTGTCAGCTGCAAAAATCAAAAAATGCCGAAAAGAAAAAGAACAAAATTAAAGAAATAAATAAATAGAGGTCCCGTCTCCAACAGGGTTTGGGGTAGGAGACGTTAATTTCCCACGCACGAGATTACTTTGTGATGGATGTCCCCCCCTGGGGTGGGATGGGTGGGATTTATAGGGTCGACTGCTCGCATGGTTCGCATATGTTCCGTTCTAGTCTGACCCTACTGCGGTAATGCAGTGAAAATGGTTAGAAAAAAAAAATAAAAGAAAGAAAAAGAAAACTTACGGCCAAATTTTTTAAACTATTTTTCGAATCGTCTGTATTAGCCGTTTTTTTTTCTTTCCTCTCAAGCAAGAGACAATGAATATTTGCAGGAAGTGTTATTTGTAGGTTTAAAATATACCATTGACATGGATTATAACTCTTAATTTTTAGCCTAGAGTAAACAAACAAAAAAAAGACGAGCCTATTTTAAAAAGAAAATGAAAATTCGCAAAGGATTTCTCGACGACGAGTGGAAATCAGCGAAAGAAACCTTTACTTAATAAACAAAATGGCTAATATAGCATTGCTTCCATGTTATGTCCCTACCTGTGCAGCCTCCACAAAAAGGGGAACACGATTCCGGAGAAATTGACAAAAACAGAGACGATTAATGGCTTCTCTCGGTCAAATTTATATAAAGTTGCCATTTCAACCTTTTCTAAGGTTGAATCAGTCACAACTGGAAAGCGCCAACGTAAATGAAGGTTTCAACTGCCTTTCCCCATGACTAATGATAACAGCTAACAGATTGGCGGACTACGGTTATTGTTTTGGTGAAGCCCCGCAAACACGTGCCTAGAGTTCCCATTTGTTTATTCAAGAAGCAATTTCCGCTTCTAGTGAAGTTTAAATTTTTTAATCATATGCCACTGGGTTATGGACAGATTTGTACACGCCCACACTTAACCTCTTTGGTATTTATCTTCTTACGATCCGCACTAGTTAATGGCTTTCAATTTTGATGCAACTCGAATAAGAGAAGACATGCGTTACGTCACCTCGATGAATTATCAATGAATTCCTGTTTCAAATTTCCTGTCGAGCGCCTAGCTGGAATTTTCCTAAACGGAGTTTAGGAAAAACGAAGGGAGAAAAACATGGATGGCAAAGGTCAGGCATAGAAAAAAAAGCCACAAGTCGATACAAGGCGAACACAATAATGCATTTCAACGATCGACTTTCAAGTCCATTAATATTTCTAAGCGAAATGAGGGTCTGTTGATGACTGAGATTTTTCGTGAGCTAGTTGCGAGCTGCCTTCGGTAACCTCGATAGAAAAAGACTGTCGCACTACATCTCTGGAGTGTAGTAGGAAGCCCTATCAACCAGTTATGTTAAGTACATACAAGCAGTGAGAGTTAAAAGTTTTGTTTAACTATCATCATCAAACTCTATAAATGTTTTTTTTTTTTCACCGAATCGTTTCTCGGAAAATGCTCATGGCAGCTGCGATCTCGGTAATCGAGGGGAAGAGAGGCGAATTTCAATTTAGGAAAATTAGTTCGAAAGAAATAATTCTCATCCTTGATGAGCGAAAAAAATAACATTGACCCGGTTAGAATATTGTCCAATTGATGAAAACTGTAATTGTTGTTTTAAGTGAGGCAGATAATCCCTCAAGTCATCACACAAAGGAAGTGTTATTTCTCAGCTCACGCCATAATTAATACCTCATCGCATCCTACAACTACACGGTTTTGAAATTCACTTCTATCAAAATAATTTTAAACTCACCATTGCAAGCAATAACTGATGCTAATCTGATTCCAAGCAAAAAAACAAGGATAACAGGGAAAGTTCTCGCTCCCCTCTTAACATGATCCGTGAAGTTCATTCTTGCGAAAACCACGCGATGGCGGAGGTAAAACTGTTCAAAATACTGCAGCTCCCATCTAGTTTATACTTATCAGACTTTTAAATTATCACTAGTAGTCTAAACAGGATGAAATTACAGTGCAGCAGGTGCAACATTATTGAGATGAAACATTTGAAAACCAGTTGACACTGGATAAATATAAATATTAATATGTGGCTAATTTCGACGATTCCTTTAATTAACTTAAAAACACTCCTATTTCATAGGCGATTTCTACTGAAAAACTAAGTTTTCAGTCAATTAAATTTACATGACTTTGATAATTACGTTCAATTTACGCATCCTTGTTATGAAATTTCTTTGTTTACCCAAAGGCTAATTAGACTCTTAAGACTCATAAAATAGAAAGTTTTCTAGAATGAATGACGGTTGACAATTAATAACCAAGGTGGAGATGAATAGACTTAGTTAATTCACTAGCCATAAACTGAATAATTTCTTAGCGAGTACATGATAAAGAAAACAGAGGTTACTCAAATTAAAGAGAGAGGCTTCACCGAAACATTTTATTTAAGTAGTGGTAAAGGTAACTTAAAAGGCTTTCAAGCAAACTTTGAAACATTTTTTTAACACGTATCTGTTACAATCCGATAACTGTCAATTGGAGAGGAAAGGAGAGGAATTAAAGCGCATGCACACCTTTAGATGAACAGCAGTATTTGTATGGCAAACGCACACGAGTTAAATGACCATAGCGACGATCTTCTTTTAAAAAACACTGAGCGATTTTACAGAAAGTATTACTCATTTCCAACGACGATCAATTGTGAAGATTCACCTCTGTTTAGTTTGAAATGCCACGGAAAGACAAATTGTAAGTGACCGTGTTTAGGAGTAAGAGTCTGCTTGTTTGTTTTCTGCAATGGCATATGCAAATCTTGTCTTTCTTCCACTGAAAAACTGAAGTGAAATGAGGCGCTTTTTTGACTTCTTAGAAAGGAAAATATGTTCGAAACAATCAAACTCACCCCCGATCACCATGGAAAATAACAATGACACGGTTAAAATCTTTTTCACCTTTCACCAAGTCTGTAATAAAATTGCAATATATTATATGAAGCTGATAATCCTCAAAATCATCATATACAGGCAGTGTTATTTCTCTCAAGCCACGACAGTCTAAATAACTCATCACATCCACAGTTTTTGAATTCCTTGTTACTAGCCGAGTTAGTCACCAGCGCAAGTAAAAACTCGATGCTAATCTGATTCCGAGCAAAATACTAAGGATAGTAGGGAAAGTTCTCGCACTACCCTTGAAATAATCTGATGAGCTCATTTTCACGCAGACCACTTGGCTGCACCAGTAAAACAGTTCAAAACACTGCACCTCCCAACTAGTTTATACCTGTTAATGATCACTCTCGACAGAACGAACTTAGAGTGCAGCAGGTGAAGACTTGTTTATTGAGTGGAAATGCTTCATAACTAGCTCTAGTAACGACTGGCTGAAAGTCAATATAAAGTACGTACCTAATTTCGATCTAAGTCATGGAGATTAGGGGAAGTATCCTTTGATGTAGTTTCAAAACACACTGATCCCCTAATATTCATGAGAAATTCAAATTTTCAGAGTCAAACCTGCCAAGTCAATAAACCTTCCGCGTCTTAATTACCTTTCAATTTACGCATCATTGTTACGAAATTTCTTTGTTTACCTTAAGGCTTTTCAGACTCTTTAGACTCATTACAAAGAGAAGTGTTTCTATGTCCAAGTTAAACCAAAACAGTGCCACCTACGCACTTCAGTGCCCCTCGCGAACAGGCCTTGCTAATTGACAGAATTTTGAAGAAAAAAAATGATGAAAAAGTTCCTCGCAGCTCAGTAATTACTTTCACTACCAGAATAATCAACTTCCTCTCAACCTTCAACGCGTCTTAATAAATTGTTTTCGAAACTTTTTGTCTGTTATAAAATTTCTATATAAAATGGCGGAAAGAAACAGTTTTGCTTCAGTTGAGTGCGAGTATTTGGAAAAGGAATCTTCATCCAATATACACGGTCACAGTCTCTTGCATCTTCGCAACGCAGTTTCTTTCATTGTCCCACAGAATTATGGTACCTGTAGATAAGCACTGCGAGAAGCTTATAGATAAAAAACCGCGTCAATCAACTTTCACTTGGTAACTACGAAAGCGGTAGACGTTAGTATTTCACAGCCAAGGTGGTACTATTGAAACATCTAAATTGGACAAAACTGACTGACTACTGAGAGGGCTAATGAGTTAGGTTAAGTAAAATATGTATGGCGCCGGCTGGCGGCCTTAGTTTTGGGCTCTCGCATTACCTGCTTTCAGATACGTAAATACTGTGTCTAACGACATAAAATGTGGATTTAAATCAGTCTAAACTACTTTGGGTTTAGCTGGACTAGATTTTTTTGGTTCAACGCAGCCAAAATACGCTATTTTTCTCGCGATGTCGATGTCTTCAAGCGCTAGTGCTTCGAGCGGCCCGAAACTCAGTCAAGAGCCCAATTACGAAATGGTGCAAACATGGAATGGTGGTGGCTACACTGTCAGAATATGGCTACATCAAAAAATTGTCCGTTGATATGGATGTCCAAGTTACACCTGGACCGATAAGCGCAACTCCTGATCTACAGAATAACCTACAGAGTAGTTTAGAGGGTTATCCTGACCATTCCGTAGAGACCTGGGTCCGAGTCACTCTGATTAATTAGTTATTCATATGGCGTAGGTGCACGAGGGGTTTTAGGGTTAGGGTTTAGGGGTAGGGTTTAGGGTTTAGAAAATTAGTATTCATAATGCGTAGGTTTTTTGAGTCGACCGAACAAAGTACGTTTTTAAGAGACCAAAAATTCCTTAAGGTGTCAGTGTCGTTACTAAGAATTCTGAGTTGGACATCTTTCTTAATTAAGTCCATAATCGCGTTGGAGCTCAAAAGAGAACCTTCGAGGGTAGCTTTATTTCTGGCAAGCCAACACCAATATATGATGGTTGCCTTGAGAAAGTTAGATAAGGATATAGCTGTGGTAGATTGGTCTAGGGAAAAAGGGTAGTAAATAGATGTAGGGGAGATAGAGAAGGGGGAGTCGAGTAGAACACGGAAAAGGGGGGAGAAATGGTCCCAGACTTTCACAACTCTGGGACATCCCAAGAAGCAGTGTTCAATAGTTTCTGTTTTTCCGCAGATCGCGCATTTGTCATTATTGATGTATCCCCAAGACTTTAGGAGATATCTTACGCGGATCATTCTATGGATCAATAGCTAAATTAGATCGTTCTTCTTGTTTTCAATTAGTTTTAGGCGAGACTTGCGCCACACCCAGGCCCCAACGATTGATGGGGCGGTCCATAGCAGACGCCCAAAAACCGGAGCACCGGGGTGCAACGCAGACGGGGTCAAGCAACAAAAGATATAAATTCTTACTGGTGAGTAAATCAGGTAAGGCACCAGTTTTCTGATGCAAGGTACAGAAATTATCTAAACAAAGCCGGTAGTAATTGGAAGGAAGGAAGGAAGAGGGACCAGAATTGGTGGGAAAAGAAAAACGGGGATCTAGAATAGTTAGCTTATGTCCTAAAAAATATCGAGCTAGGTAATGCCATTTGGATGTGCCAAAGTCATCTCTTAAACTGGAAAAAACAGAAAGGCGCAGGCTAGCGCACTTAGCTTTAAAATTAACGACGTTGAGGCCCCCAGATGATGGGGGCGCACAACAGCGATCGCGACCAACATTTTCCACTTTTCCTTTCCAGATAAAAGGCCAAATGATCGACTTAAAGCTATCGTGCACCCAACGGGGAGGGGGGATGACTTTAGCAACGTGCCATAAACGGCTTGCGCCTAAAGTATTTACAATTAAGGTCCTACAGATAAAAGACAGGTCTCTTTGTTTCCAAAGATTTAGAACCGAACTTAGTTTGTCCGTAATTAGGATTCTTTTGGCATTTGCTGTTCTCTGTTTACGGGTACAGTGTGAAATACTTGTTTTGCGGATTTCAATTTTTAGAGCATCCCACCATTCGCGAAGGAAGGCGAATTCGGGGATTTTAAGCTTAAAGTTGTTAATCGATTTTGACATGATGTTTTTAAACTCTACATCTGAGAGTAAAGAGCTGTTGAACTTCCAAATTCCAGGACCGTGATTAGAGGGGTTAGTCGTTAGTTCAATTTTTACAAAGTCATGATCGGATAGGTCGTATACGCATGGAAGAATATTACATTTCGTTACTAGGGTTAAGCCTTTAGCGACGAGAAAGCGGTCAATTCTAGATGCCTGGGTATGGTCTTTGTTAGACCAGGTGAAAGTTACTTTGCGCGGGTTGTTTTTGAGCCAAATGTCTGTAAGTGAGAAGTCAGCACAAAGGGATCGGAGAAGTTTTTGATCAGACAATGGGATGGCGGAACAATTTAATTTATCTAGGACATTGTCTACACAATTAAAGTCTCCCCCGATCACTAGATCCCCTTGGGGGAGAAAGTAATTGTGCAGACAAGAGAAAAAACCTTTGCGATCCGAAATAGCATTGGGAGAGTAAATGTTTACTAAATTTAGTTTAGAATTATAGTAGTCAATGAGTAAGCTCGATATTCTTCCGTCAGAATCGGTCAAAAAACGGATAATTCTGCCTGGGAAGTTTAAAGAAAAAAGGATGGCAACACCGGCAGACCTGCCAGTCCCGAAGGACCACAGACATTTGCCGCGCCAGAGTGTTTCGAATTCCTCCGCTTGTTTTTTACATGAGACATGTGTCTTTTGTAAAAAGATTAGGTCACAGTTTGAATAATTTAATTCTTGAATAATTTTCCTACTTTTTCTGGAAGACCCGAGTCCTCGCACATTTAAAGAAACTATTTTAAGCTTACTCATCGAGTTTGGTTAATAAATAAATAAGCAAATTAATAGATAAACTAATATCTGTACCGCCTTCTCCAGACTCTTTCCCATCCGTCGTCGCTATCAGTGTCTGATTAATCGCGGCGAGAAGATCTGTCTCGGTCATCGCGCTTGCGATAGCGGTCACGGTCGCCTCTTCTCTCTTCTCTTCGATCATTCTTTCGGTCATCTCGCCGATCGTTCCCTCGCTCATCTCGCCGTTCATCCCCTCGCTCGTCTCGCCGTTCATCTCTTCGCTCATCCCGCCGTTCATCCCTTCGCTCGTCTTTTCTTTCTGAGTCCTTTTGTCGCTCGTCGCGTCCCTCAGGGGGCTGTTTCCTTTCTTCCTTCGTTTGCTTCTTTCGCTCTTCGTCCTGTTTACGTTTGTCTTCCTTTTCGCATTTTTCCTTCATGCGTTTCAGTCGTTCATCCCGCTCCATTTTCTTCTGTTCCTCCGTTTTCTCTACCTTCGCACCGGCATCAATATTTGCGCTGAAGAGAACGAACGGGCAGCTGTCAATGAGATGTTCGTCTGACAAACAAACTGAACATTTAGCCCCTTCCTCGCAATCTTCGGAACAGTGGCCAGGGCGCTCACAGTTAAAGCAACGAACTGTTGAGCATTCCCTGGCCAAATGGCTCTCATCACCGCAGTTTCTACACGATTTAGGCTGGTTCGGGTACCAGATACGTATCGTCTCACCGGCCACGCGGATAGTATTTGGGATCTTGTGGGCGATATTCATTCTGGCCGTTCGCACTCCGTTTTCGATATGTTGAACGATTAGATCACGGCGGAAGCTGAGGACACGGCCATAGTGGCTAAGGCGGCCAATTAAGGCCGTATCCGGCAGCTCCGCTGGCGCCTCATATATTTTCACAATTGCAAGACGGTTCTCGCAGTCGCCAAGAAAGGTTTTCAGCCCCTCGATCTCAACATATGGGGTTTCAAGAGCAGCCTCCTTCGCCGCTCGCGATACAAAAGAGACTACCCAGGACTTATTCGAACTTTTCTTCTGGATTGTGGCGATTGAATCAATGTCAATGCCAGCGGCATCAAAGCTCTCCAAAATAGTCTGGGAGGTAACCAAGGTGTCCACGGAAAAATACACTGACCGGTCTTTGATTTTAAGTTTTGAAAAGGGTTTATTCATAACAAACCACATAAGTTACAAAATAAAAGTGCTAACGCACGTGGGCTCGGCCCCAACTAATTATTAATAAACAGTCCAAAGTTCCAAAGTTCAAGAGTTGTTAATTATATACGAGTATTAAATATTACTAATATTAATGTAACGTTATAAATAATTCCAAAATAGTTAGTTCTAATATTAATATATGCTTAATCTATAATATTGGTATGGCTAGGGCTAACATAGACTAATATTAATGTAACTCTAGGATTGTTTAATGCAGATTCTAAGTTTTAAATAATTCCAATTTAATTTAATAAAATGTTAACTAAAGCTCAAGGTAATCTATTAACAAAAGTATTCTATAGGAGTCCCCATCAATTGTACAGATTGATGCGGACTCCCAAGCGTTTCTAAAGATAGATAACGAGAGTCGGAAGTAGTCGCACGCAATTCTGTTTTTGGTCTCGCTGAGGGCATAGCGAATTATACCCTCAGGGGGGTCATTCCCGTTGTGGAAGGTACATTTATTTCGAAATTTCCAGATGCTGCACAGAATCGTCTTAATTAGAAAGCGGGAAATACGATTCTGTTTTGGACTAGCGGGGGTCCAACGAAAAAAGAAAACATAGGTACAGGATGGGAGAAAGCTAGTTCCAAGGATAGAGGAGATAATAGGGGAAAAGTAGGTCCATACAGATTTCACACGGGGGCAATTGAGAAAACAGTGATCTATAGTTTCTTTACGGGAACAGGAGGCGCACTTATCTGAGTCGATATATCCCCAATTCTTTAGAGAATCGCGGACCTTAATAGCGCGAAGTACAATTTTCCAGAGTATGTCGTTTTTATAATTTTCAGAAAAGTCATCTCGCACTAAATTCCCAAATTTGTCAAGATTAAAGTCAATCGGAAGGAAGGGAGTCCAAAAGCGATGAAGAATTGGAGATGTGGAGTTTTCCTTCAAGAGAGTTCGATAACATTTCTTGGAAGAAAATTCAAAATCGCGCCACTCCGTGCGGGAGAGAATCCCACGTAGAGTAGTGAGCGCCGAGAGAACAATCTCATAATAGGGCGTCAAGATCTGTGTACTCGGGGTGGAGTTATCTCGAAGAGAGCTCCACTCCGAGCGACAAGAGGCAAGCCTAGAGCCTAGAAAATATCTGGCAAAATAAAAGGATTTTAATTCGCGATTATCTAGATTAGAAACTACTGAGGCTAATTTAAGAGATTTACCTTTGATCAGGAAATTCAAAATGCCGAGACCGCCACTGTTAAGAGATTGGTGGCAGGTCGCTCGGCTCACTGTTTCAATTCGACAACCCCAGACAAATGGCCAGATTAAAGCGTTCACCTTAGAAATTACCCATTTTGGGACACACAAAACTGTAGAGATATATAGGAGCTTGCTAATTCCGAGGGTGTTAACGATGAGTGATCGACCGACAAGAGAAAGAGAGCGGGATTTCCATAAATTTAGATGTTTTTCTAATTTCTCTAGTTTTGGCTGCCAATTATCTAATTCAGTATCGCGGCCGAAAACAACGCCTAGAATTTTAATTTTTGTCACCCATTTGAGGCCAAGTGGTTGGTCGTCGCGCTTACGCCACGCCCCCAACCACGTGGCCTCTGTTTTCGTGAGATTAAGGTGTGCCCCAGAGCTACGCTCGTAAATATTAATCATGTTGAATAGAACTTGCAGAGAGCGATAAGATTTCACTATACAGGTCGTATCGTCAGCATAATTTCCAACTTTATAACAGAGACCACGTGCGCCCGGAAGGAGAAAACCTTCGATTTCAGGATTATTTCGGATTTTGCATGCGAGAGTTTCAACGCACAAAACATAGAGCAGGGGAGACAGGGAATCCCCCTGTCTTACCCCACGAGACAAAGGAATCGCATCGGTTAGCCATTCATTAACAATAACACGCATATTGGCCCCATTATATAAAGTGTTGATCCAAAAACAAAAAGACGGGCCAAAACCAAAACGGGGTAAGAGGCTTTGCAGAAAGGTGCGATTAACGCGATCGAGGGCTTTCTCTTGATCTAAACTGAGCAAAATGCCGGTTTCATTCGTGCGGTCGATGTAATCTAAGATGTCCCTGAGTAAATGTAAGTTTGAAGTAATTTTGCGTCCGGGCACAGAACAAGTTTGATCAGGGTCAACGATATATTCCAGAACTTTAGAGAGTCGAAGAGAGAGAACTTTTGAGCATAACTTATAGTCAACGTTTAAGAGAGAAATCGGACGCTATTTTTTCAGATTCTTACGATCTCCTTTCTTAAAAATAACGCGTGTGTTGCTCATCTTCATGGAATCACACATCTCTCCGGTTTGGTAGCATGCATTTAAGACTTGACATAAATGTGGAGCTAAACGATCCCAAAATCTAGCGTAGAATTCAACCGAAAGGCCATCAGGGCCAGGCGATTTATTCCTATTCATATTTTTCATAGCGAGAGTAAGTTCGTCAAGCGTGATCTCGCCTTCACAAGATGACGCCTGATCAAAAGTTAATTTCCGTGATAGAGAGGATAAAAGATCTTCTTGAAGAGCAGCATCTATCGGTTCTTCGGAAAAGAGCTGAGTGTAGAAATCGACATGAGTCTCTTTGCAGTTGTCTTCGCTTTTTACGGGAAAAGGAGATCGTTTCTTCTTTAATAGACTGTTTTAAAAACTCCCACCAATCTTGGAGACACGGAAAACAAGATAAAAAACGTACATGATCATCGATTAATTTCTCTATAGTAGCGCAAAAATCCTTATCGTTCAAAAGAGAGTTGTTAAAACACCAAACGCCCGGACCGCGTTTTACAGCGGTGGGAATATCAAAGGTAAGAAAAACAAAATCGTGGTCGGATATCGAACAAGGGCTAATGTCACACTTAACGTCGGGTGATAATAAATCTTTCGAAATTAAAAACTTGTCCAGTCTACTCCCAATTGACCGTGTGGAATTAAACCACGTAAATTCTCTTGATCTTGGATGCAACTTTCGCCAAACATCTGAAAGCGCGAAATCACTTTTTAAAGATTCGTAATCTTTGTGTATAGATATATTCCCACCAAACTTATCGAGAGCGTTGTCGTAACAATTAAAATCTCCTCCGATGATAGTCGCAGAGGAGGGAATGAAAAATTCATGAATCGAAACAAAAAAACTTTTCCGTTCGGTAGGATTGGTAGGAGCGTAGATATTGACTAGATTGATATCAAAGTCGTTGCACCTGATCAAAACACTGACAATACGACCTTGTGAGTCCTTCATCCAAGATACGATTTCGTTTGAGCATTTCGAAGAAATCAAGGTGACGACATCACCCTGTTTCCCCGACGCAGGGGACCAAAAACTACGGCCCAGCCATCTACGGGAAAGAGATTTTATAGTAGATTCAGAATGAATTAACGTTTCTTGTACAAACCAGACATCACAGTTGGACTTCTCGATCAAATCAAACAAGAAATTGTAGTTAAGGGGGTTTGCTAGCCCTCTTGCATTAATAGTTAAGAGTTTGAAATAACTTGGAAAAAAGACTCACTTAAAAAGGTAAAAAACTTACTTGGACTTTTTAGAGTGTCTATTTTTTCCTTTTTTCTTTTCCGTGGGGGTAGTTTCCTTTCGACTTGGAGATACATCGGATGATTTTCTTTTGAGATCATTGGTGGTTTCCATGTCATTTTCGGTTTCAAGGGTAAATGAAGCTGTGGTAGGAACAGGTATCGATGAGCGTGACCTTCCGGTGGTGAGCGTAGGTGTAGTAGGTTTACGAATGCAGGCAAGGGACAGATCAGGCAAGCGAGCAGGTGTGCGACGGGATGACGGCTTGATGGATTTGGGAGCAAAGAAGCCATGAGGATCCAGAATCGGGGAATCAGAAGAGACGGATGACGGTTGAGAAGATTGTTCGAAGAGATTGTGCGAGGGCAGTTAGGGTTGAGAGTGTTGCTGTTCAGGTTGAGAGTGTTGCGAAGGTTTTTCTGGTTTAGAATGTTGCTCGGACTGTTCAGGTTGAGAGGGTGGTTGAGTCTCGTTGAAATGTTCAGGTTGAGAAGGTTGTTCCAGTTGAGAAGATTGATTAGTTTCATTGAAGACGTCAGGCGGGGGGGAGACGGGAGGCAAATTGTCAGCAAGTTCTTCGTTGACGAGCGCATTTGGCAGAGGAAAATTTTCAGAAGATCGTTTTGGTGAAAGAAGAACAGAAGCAAGTGGAGCCTTTTCGTCAATAGAACCATGGTCGTCTGATACATCAATGTTTACTTCATCCGTTTCATCGGTTTCGGCACAGTGAGTGAGTGGAAAGACCCAAGAGTAATCACAATTGATCCCCAAGTGGCCTTCCTCTTTACAAATACAGCATAGAACGGGGCGTTGACACTCTGACGCCTCGTGGCCAATACCTTCGCAATTGAAGCAAATCTTGTTGGGGCAGCCATTAGCAAAGTGTCCAGAACAATTACATTTGCGGCAAGTGGGAACTTGGCCATTATGTCGCAGGAAGATCTGAAACTTTCCAAATCTCAGGAAACTCAGGATAGGTTTAAAAACCCGAACACGGTAGTATCGAAAGCCATTGTAAATAGTGGGAGCATAAGAATGCTTACCTCTCCGGTAGTGTAACACCTCACAGTAAGGTGCTAGGCGTTTAATTATCGCCAAATCTGATAGTTCAAAGGGCGCGTCGTAGATGGTGAGAAATGTTAACGGTTTGTCAACATCTTGTAGGGCGTAGTTTTCTGAACCAAGTTTTAGAGAATTGAAGCTTAAAAACCTTTCTTTGGCGGTCTCAGACTTGAAAGTCACGACGACTTCCCCATTAAGTTTTCGTTGGAGGCATTGTATGTCTGTAAATTCAATGTTCAGCGCCGAAAAAGCGTCGAAAACGGAACGAACAGTCGCTGATTTAGACGGTGTAAAAAAAGCGGTTCTCGGCCGCTGCGGCATGTTGTTTTCAATAAAAGCAGAAACCCGCTTGTTTGGCACATCATTTCCAATATTTCCAGAGGTACGTGCAGCTCTCGACGCATATGATTCTCCATTTACGATCGATGAGTCTTCAATGGTTCCATCGGCAACTAAATCTTCTAACAATCCCTCAGTATTCATACCTGAATCCATAAATGGCACACAAAGCAAATGAAAAAAAAGGCCCAAAGGCCAGACTAACCTTGAATCGACAAAGTTAAACTTTGGCTAATCGAGGAGCTCAAAGTCGCACGTCTGAATTAGTACTGTACAGTACTGTACTGTACTGTACATGTACCTGTATTTCGCGGACCGGTCTTTGATGATCTTGGTTTGCCCTGAGCCCATAAATGGTACGCCTCTAAAACGTACACCACTGTTTTTAAGGAGTTTTAAGGCCTCCGGGACATCAAGCTCGGACGCTGTTGCCCAGATTCCGTCGGTGGTACTGGTGAACTGCTCATTAACTTGGCTCTCCTGGCTTTCCATTATCAAAACTGAAAGAAAAAAAGAGAATACTGATTTTCATAGGCTAAAAGGCCGAGAAGCTTATAACTGTTTCGGCCTTCTGGGCCTCATCAGTGCATTTTTTTTTTATGTTTAAGGTGGACGGCCGGGCCCCGATGAAGGGAGGTGCAATCCCGCCGACCTACATGTCTAATCTCAACCCATTGGCTTACGTGCAATGCCTTAGGGAAGGGGACCACCAAAAACGAGGGTCACCAGACGCCAAACTCGCTGGGGAATCGAACCCCACCTCACTTAAAAATTAACACACACACACCCAGAAATTAAACACACCCACTCAAAACTAGCTAATTTTTTCTTTTAGTTTTTCTTTTTAAGCCTAAGTTAATTATATATTTTATTTTGGTTTTTTAGATTTTTTAAGTGACCGGTAAAGCCTAAAGGCAGTAGAAATATCACGATGTTCAAAAACATATCTCGGATCAGAGTACCAAACGGAAATATCTTTACCAGCAGGAGCAGGCAGGTGATGTAACACAGCAATCTCGGCCAAAAAAACGCGGTCCTCGGATGAAATAGTGCTAAGCCACGGGTCCTTTAAAAAAGCAGCGGAAAGTTCAGAGGGAGTAACAGCAATAGGCTTGGCTGCAGCAGCATAATCAGTGGGTGGGGCCTGTTGGGTCCTCTTGACAGTGTTATTAGCAGAAGTGGGAGCCGGGGAGGCTGAACGCTTCCGAGAAGCAGAGGTCGTCTCTCCGACATCCATATCGGAGACAGGGTTAGCAAAACCCTGTGTTGCCGGTACACAATCATTTGGTAATTCCTCACCCTCGTTTAAAGAGGTGAAGCGATCTTCACTCGCCTCAGATGAGAGCGAGCAGGCTTCATCAGCACTGTCAGCGAGCGGCTCTTCAGGCATAGAGGATGGCACGACATCGTCTGTGACTGTAGGTACATCAACGGTGGCCTTACAATCTCTAGCAAAATGGCCTTGCTGTGAACACCTAAAACACTTGCCCTTGGAAGGGCAACTCGCAGCCTTATGGCCTATTTTACGGCACACAGTGCACTGCAGGGGTTGCCCCCTGTACCAAACCCTACAACGTATACCTCTAATACCAATAAAGGGTGGAATAACTTTCTGAACCACCATCTGAATAATTCTAGACCCAGTAAAGACCGAGGGTCTACCCGACCAAGACTGATGACGGACAGACTTGACGATGCCAAAAGCAGACAACGCAGTACGTATCGCTTCATTGGAGCCCTCAAAAGGGAACCAAGACAGAACCACAGTGGTAAGTTGAGGTGGGGGAGGAGGAGGTGTAACCACCCTACACTCCACCTCACCTAACTTAACCACGCCCAACTCTTCAAAAAAAGCTTGGCCACATCAGCTGCAAAAATAACCCTGGCAACGCGACCAGGGCACGCCTGCACTGCCTCCACAACATGATCAGACTCACGATCAAAATACTCGAGGAGTAACTTTACTGCCTCAGGAAAAAGCATCCCCTCGGGGAGCCCCTTGCAGTCCACATCGATTGTCCTACTAAAGGAAACAATCATCCTGAAGTTCGGCTCCAACCCAAAGACAAAGCAAAGGGATGGGTAACCAAACACCGACCAAAAGCGAAAAAGGAGAAACCTGACCGAGAGGAAAAGATCACAAGTTTTCCCTCCCGGCAGGTACTCACTTAACTGATACTAGACCTCACCAAAAACAAGCACACCACAAACCAAACTCCCAACCACTAGGGAAAGGAGCGAACACTTACCAACAAGCAAAAGCCCGCGTCATGTGTGCCTCATCAGTGCAGTTTTTTTTTATGTTTAAGGTGGACGGCCGGGCCCCGATGAAGGGAGGTGCGATCCCGCCGACCTACATGTCTAATCCCAACCCATTGGCTTACGTGCAATGCCTTAGGGAAGGGGACCACCAAAAACGAGGGTCACCAGACGCCAAACTCGCTGGGGAATCGAACCCCACCTCACTTAAAAATTAACACACACACACCCAGAAGTTAAACACACCCACTCAAAACTTAGCTAATTTTTTCTTTTCTTTTTTCTTTTTAAACCTAAGTTAATTATATATTTTATTTTGGTTCTTTAGATTTTTTAAGTGACCGGTAAAGCCTAAAGGCAGTAGAAATATCACGATGTTCAAAAACATATCTCGGATCAGAGTACCAAACGGAAATATCTTTACCAGCAGGAGCAGGCAGGTGATGTAACACAGCAATCTCGGCCAAAAAAACGCGGTCCTCGGATGAAATAGTGCTAAGCCACGGGTCCTTTAAAAAAGCAGCGGAAAGTTCAGAGGGAGTAACAGCAATAGGCTTGGCTGCAGCAGCATAATCAGTGGGTGGGGCCTGTTGGGTCCTCTTGACAGTGTTATTAGCAGAAGTGGGAGCCGGGGAGGCTGAACGCTTCCGAGAAGCAGAGGTCGTCTCTCCGACATCCATATCGGAGACAGGGTTAGCAAAACCCTGTGTTGCCGGTACACAATCATTTGGTAATTCCTCACCCTCGTTTAAAGAGGAGAAGCGATCTTCACTCGCCTCAGATGAGAGCGAGCAGGCTTCATCAGCACTGTCAGCGGGCGGCTCTTCATGCATAGAGGATGGCACGACATCGTCTGTGACTGTAGGTACATCAACGGTGGCCTTACAATCTCTAGCAAAATGGCCTTGCTGTGAACACCTAAAACACTTGCCCTTGGAAGGGCAACTCGCAGCCTTATGGCCTATTTTACGGCACACAGTGCACTGCAGGGGTTGCCCCCTGTACCAAACCCTACAACGTATACCTCTAATACCAATAAAGGGTGGAATAACTTTCTGAACTACCATCTGAATAATTCTAGACCCAGTAAAGACCGAGGGTCTACCCGACCAAGACTGATGACGGACAGACTTGACGATGCCAAAAGCAGACAACGCAGTACGTATCGCTTCATTGGAGCCCTCAAAAGGGAACCAAGACAGAACCACAGTGGTAAGTTGAGGTGGGGGAGGAGGAGGTGTAACCACCCTACACTCCACCTCACCTAACTTAACCACGCCCAACTCTTCAAAAAAAGCTTGGCCACATCAGCTGCAAAAGTAACCCTGGCAACGCGACCAGGGCACGCCTGCACTGCCTCCACAACATGATCAGACTCACGATCAAAATACTCGAGGAGTAACTTTACTGCCTCAGGAAAAAGCATCCCCTCGGGGAGCCCCTTGCAGTCCACATCGATTGTCCTACTAAAGGAAACAATCATCCTGAAGTTCGGCCCCAACCCAAAGACAAAGCAAAGGGATGGGTAACCAAACACCGACCAAAAGCGAAAAAGGAGAAACCTGACCGAGAGGAAAAGATCACAAGTTTTCCCTCCCGGCAGGTACTCACTTAACTGATACTAGACCTCACCAAAAACAAGCACACCACAAACCAAACTCCCAACCACTAGGGAAAGGAGCGAACACTTACCAACAAGCAAAAGCCCGCGTCAGGTAAGTATCATCACCTCATCAGTGCAGTTTTTTTATGTTTAAGGTGGACGGCCGGGCCCCGATGAAGGGAGGTGCGATCCCGCCGACCTACATGTCTAATCCCAACCCATTGGCTGGCGTGCAATGCCTTAGGGAAGGGGACCACCATAAACAAGGGTCACCAGATGCCAAACTCGCTGGGGAATCGAACCCCACCTCCCTTAAAAATTACACACTCATTCCCAGAAATTAAACGCACCCGCTCATTACTTAACTAATTATTTTCTTTTTTTTTTTCTTTTTATTTTTATATGACCTTAATTAATTACTTTGAGAACTTTTTGTTGCAAAATTCCATAGCAGTCTTATAGTCTTCATCTCTCAAACCAATAAAGCGGGGATCTGAAGTCCAACGGCAAAAACGTTTTCGCTGATCAAGCGGTTTACGATAATCAACCGCAATCTCCCACAGGATTGCACGGTGGTCTGCAGAACAGGCTGCCAATTCCGGAACTTCAAGGAAAACATCAGGGCTACTATTGCGGATATCGCTCATGGGTGAAACCGCAGCACTTTTAGACGGGGCCTGTTGAGTCCTCTTAACTGAAACGGGAGCAGAAGAAGAAGGGCGTTTCCGGGAAACAGTGGTCCAGGGACCACTTTCACCAGCCATGTCAGAATCAGCAGAGTTAGCAAAGCCCTCGGTTGCTGGTATAATAACCTCATTTCCAGTCGCCTCACAAGAGGCGAACCGGTCTTCGCTTGCATCTGAGTCTGGAGATGAACCAACTTCATCCTCAGAGTCTTCAATAACAGTGTCGGGGGTCTCTTCTTCGGCGGGAGTGATCTCCGCTGGAGGAACAGCCACGGGATCAGCTACAGGCTCGATAGCCGCAGAGGCCATTGTTGGATTGGGACAATTCCGGGCCAGATGACCTTCTTTAGCACACTTGAAACATTTACTTGACAAGTCACACCGTAGGGGCTGACCCCTATACCAAACCTTACATCTAGCCCCACGTACGGAGATAAACCTTGGAATCTCCTTCTTCACCGGTCTATCAGGCCAGACTTGATGCCTCACGCTCTTAATGGGGCCATAGGCTGACAGGGCAGAGGTGATGGCTTCATTTGGACCCTCAAAAGGGAACCAGGAAACCACAACGGTTGACATCTGGGGAGGGGGGGGCGGGGGCTGAGCCACCCTACACTCCACCCCATCCAGTACCACTACACCTAACTCCTCAAAATGAGCCTTAGCAGGCTCACCACCAGCAACAAAAGTGACTCTGGCCACACGACCAGGACACGCTTGAACTGCCGCAACACCATATTGAGACTCAGTCTCAAAAAACCCGAGGATCAAGGGCATGACGTCCGGGAAAGACAACCCCTCAGGGAGCCCCCGACAGTCAATGTCGATTGACCTCTTAAAAGCAACAACCATTGTGAGACCAAGGTAAGTTCGGCTCCACCCAAGAAATCCCAAAAAGGGATGGGTGACCGACCCGAATAAAAGAAAAAAAACCACTGCCAAGGAGGAAAAAGTCGCAAGTTTTCCCTCCCGGCAGGTACTCACTTATCCGACTAGAACTCCAAAAAAAACAAACAAGCACACCACAAAACAAACTCCCAACCACTAGGGAAAGGAGCGAACTCTCAGTGCAGTTTTTTTTTTATGTTTAAGGTGGACGGCTGGGCCCCGATGAAGGGAGGTGCAATCCCGCCGACCTACATGTCTAATCCCAACCCATTGGCTTACGTGCAATGCCTTAGGGAAGGGGACCACCAGAAACGAGGGCCACCAGACGCCAAACTCGCTAGGGAATCGAACCCCACCTCACTTAAAAATTAACACACTCACACCCAAAAATTAAACACACCCGCTCATTACTTAACTAATTATTTTCTTTTGTTTTTCTTTTTATGACCTTAATTAATTACTTTGGGAACTTTTTGTTGAAAAATTTTATAGCAGTCTTAAAGTCCTCATCTTTCAAACCAATAAAGCGGGGATCTGAAGTCCAACGGCAAAAACGTTTTCGCTGATCAGGCGGTTTACGATAATCAACCGCAATCTCCCACAGGATTGTACGGTGGTCTGCAGAACAGGCTGCCAATTCCGGAACTTGAAGGAAAACATCAGGGCCACTATTGCGGATATCGCTCATGGGTGAAACCGCAGCACTTTTATACGGGGCCTGTTGAGTCCTCTTAACTGAAACGGGAGCGGAGGAAGCAGGGCGTTTCCGGAAAACAGTGGTCAGGGACCACTTTCACCAGCCATGTCAGAGTCAGCAGGGTTAGCAAAGCCCTCGGTTGCTGGTATAATAACCTCATTTCCAGTCGCCTCACAAGAGGCGAACCGGTCTTCGCTTGCATCTGAGTCTGGAGATGAACCAACTTCATCCTCAGAGTCTTCAATAACAGTGTCGGGGGTCTCTTCTTCGGCGGGAGTGATATCCGCTGGAGGAGCAGCCACGGGATCAGCTACAGGCTCGATAGCCGCAGGGGCCATTGCTGGATTGGGACAATTCCGGGCCAGATGACCTTCTTTAGCACACTTGAAACATTTACCCTTGACAGGGCATTCAGAGGAACGGTGGCCAACTTTGTGACACAAGTCACACCGTAGGGGCTGACCCCTATACCAAACCTTACATCTAGCCCCACGTACGGAGATAAACCTTGGAATCTCCTTCTTCACCACCATTGAAACTATCCTAGACCCTGTGGATACAGACGGTCTATCAGGCCAGAACTTCAAGGAAAACATCAGGGCCATTGCGGATATCACTCATGGGTGAAACCAAAGGACTTTTAGATGGGGCCTGTTGAGTCCTCTTAACTGAAACGGGAACAGAGGAAGCGGGGCGTTTCCGGGAAACAGTGGTCCAGGGACCACTTTCACCAGCCATGTCAGAGTCAGCAGGGTTAGCAAAACCCTCGGTTGCTGATATAATATTCTCATTTCCAGTCGTTTCACAAGAGGCGAACCGGTCTTCGCTTGCATCAGAGTCTGGAGGTGAACCAACTTCATCTTCAGAGTCTTCAATAGCAGCGTCGGGGGTCTCTTCTTCGGCGGGAGTGCTCTTCACAGGAGGAACAGCCACACCGTTCTCTGTAACAGGGGCGTCAGCCTCAGCTGGAGCAGCCACGGTCACCTTACAATTCCGAGCCAAGTGCCCATCTTGATGACACCGGAAGCATTTTCCTTTGAGAGGACAATCAGCTGACTTGTGGCCAACTTTGCGGCAAGTCCCACACTGGAGGGGTTGCCCCCTATACCAAGTTTTACAACGAACACCGCGGATAGGGATAAACGGTGGAATGACATTCCTAATGACCATTTGGACGATGCGTGACCCGGTGGACACTGAAGGCCTTCCGGGCCAAACCTGATTGCGAACAGATTTGACCGTACCATATGCAGACAAAGCTGTGCTGATGGCGTCGTTTGATCCCTCAAAGGGGAACCAAGAAACTACAACAGTAGTAAGCTGGGGTGGAGGAGGAGGAGGCTTGACCACCCTACACTCTACATCACCCAACTTGATGACACCTAACTCCTCAAAAAATAACTTAGCAACATCCCCGTTCTCTGCAAAAGTGACTCTGGCAACACGGCCAGGGCATGCCTGCACCACAGCCACCCGATGATCAGACTCTCGGTCGAAAAAACCCAGCAACAGACCAACCGCTTGCGAAAAAAGTACCTCCTCAGGGAGCCCCTGACAATCGACGTCGATAGTCCTATTAAAGGACACGACCATGCTGAAGTTCGGACCCAACCCAAAGGGATGGGTGACCGAAACAGAGAAAAAGCAAAAAGACAAGCAAGTTCGGATCGACCGAGAAATCCCAAAAAAGGGATGGGCGACCAAACAGAACCAAAGAAAAAACACTGCCAAGGAGGAAGAAAGTTGCAAGTTTTCCCTCCCGGCAGGTACTCACTTATCCAACAAAAATCCTCAGAAACCTCAAAAACAAGTGCCCTATAAATGAAGTGCCCTATAAATGACTTTGCTCAATTCAAGGAAAATATTGTCTCCACTTGACAGAAAATTTCGGGGCTAAGTATACCTTCCAGGTCCTCCTCCCTTTTTCCTGGGAAATTTCTCTTGATTTTTACTTTTTCCTTCACATTTTCTTCAATGTACACAGCTAGAAAACGGTGATCGTAATACGCAACAGGTTTACCTTAACAGCCAGATAGTAGGCGGTCTCCCAGTTTTCCAGGAAGGTTACGTCAGCTCTGGCATTATTTAACTCACATTAGTATTTTCCACCTTGCGAAGGTCTCACATTGATAGAGAGACAGTTAGGCTCCATGCAACACATCAGACGACAGCTTCCTTCATTAGGTACCTCCTCATTCCAGATCACGTGCCCCTTGATTGCTTTATTTGCAATCGGCTCCTCGAACGAGACAATGTGGCATTCGTCACCTGTCGAGCACAAGTGAAAGTTTGCAAGTTCTTTGTTTAGCATCATGATACATTTCAAGCTGAATTTCCCTCTCTATTGAAGCTATGATAATTATTAGGAACAATTCTTTATCTAATTTATTTAAGAGAAGTTTTTCCACGGACTTTATTTCTGATCACGAGAAAGTTTATTGGCAAAGACCTTCCTCCTTTTCGTCTTGGAGTATGAAGATGTTGAATGTTTCCCGGAAAAACGCCTTGTTTTATCATTTAATCGTATCTTCTACTTAGTTTATTTCCTTATCATTCAGCCCGAGTGTGACCCGGGGGGAATGGAAGACACGCCACTGAAATACATCACCTATGTTTCAACGTAATTTTCCGAAGCTTTGCAACATTTTCATCACATTTGGCTTTCCTCAGTATCTTGGATGAAGACATATTGTCATAATGTATAGTATCACCACCGACTGCAGCCAGAGCTTTGAAAAAATGACTATCAACTTTAAGGAGGGGGGCATTGAGGTCTATTAGAAACCGCAAAACAGTAGGAAAAAAATCATTCGAAACCGCAGGGCCGCAGAACCGCAGAGCCGCAGAACCGCAGGGCCGCAGAACCGCAGGACCGCAGAACCGCAGGGCCGCAGAACCGCAGGGCCGCAGAACCGCAGGGCCGTAGAACCGCAGGGCCGCAGAACCCCAGGGCCGCAGAACCGCAGGGCCGCAGAATCGCAGGGCCGCAGAATCACAGAACCGCAAAACCGCAAATTCTTTAGAAGCCGAAAGCCACATGCAAAATCGTCAAAACCGATAAATTTTCGCATCCCAGTGATCCGATACAGTATTGACAAGTGGATCATGGCTGTTCCAGATCAGTGGAGGCGCATAGCTGCCGTTCAGATCGAAGAGAAACCGGAACCCAAATAGTAAAACTGAAAACCGCATGGAATGTCAAATCCGAAAACCCGTCAGTATTTTTGAGGAAAACCGAAAACCAAACGCTAAAACCAAAAGAATCTGCAAACTTCAATGAACACTGAAACCGAAAAACCAAAGGTTTTTGGTACAAAAACCGAAAAACTGAAATAAAAAATAGCTAAAACAGCAAAACCGAAAACCCCCTCTTCTGTAAGGTAGCTTGCATTGCAGGCAATTGTGGCGCCTCATGTCAAGCAGATAACTTGAAAGGAGTCGCTTGAATGTTTTGCAAAACTCTCATCTGCTTGCTTACTGCATAATTCATCCAAGCTTTGAAAATAAGTCTTTTGATCAATTTGCCGCATACGTTAGGTCTTACTGTGATGTGCTTTCCTTCTGGGCTTTCTTAGACAATAATAATTGTGAAGTTGAATGTAAATGGTAAAGATAATAAGGGAAAAAATTCATTAATAACTCTTTAACTGCATTCTAATCGTAAGACTTCTCCACGGTGGCTAACATTGTACGTGATTGTCAGGTATTTAGTAAATAATTATGAATCGATCTTAGAGGTAACAATCGGTAACTGACATTTCCATGTTGGATGGTCTGGATAAAATTTTTTTCTCAGTGTTTAATTTGACGTTAGGGTATTTGAAATTTGTCTTAGTACTCGTTTCGATGTGACAAAAACATGGTGACAATTAGTTTTCTAATTTACCAGCTCACGGCAGCTGATCTCACGTGTAACCTTGCGAGAGAATGGTAAATAAATTTCTAACACGAAAAATTCAGACAATACAACCAAGTACAGACCTACTTTACTACTTGTAAACTTAACACATCCTGTAACGATATATAAAAATAATGACGCTCCAAATTATTCTAGATTTACACTCACCAGTGCAAGCAAAAACTGTTGCCAGCCTGATTCCTTTCAAAAGAGAAAGGATAAAACAGAAAGTTGTCGCTCCATTCTTAAAATAGGCCCAAAGTCTGATTCTTGTGGATATTCTCATTGACGCTGTTAAACCAGTATGCACAACATATGGAAGGAGTTAAATTAGAGCAGGTGCTGAATACACACTCGAGTTAAAGACGAAATTCTAATCGAAACATCTTCGAGGCAAACAATGTTCTCTACTTCCAGTGAAAGTCAAATAGAAGGTTTATCTATCTTCATTATTCATAGAGCTATATAAACTTATTAAAGCTGTTAGCGAACGAGGCTTTTAAGGAATTAATCTATTTATAAGCTCGTTTACCGAAATTAGTGTTATCCCCAAATGTGCTCAAATTATGAGTAGCTTAGGCTGTCATTAAAATTATCTCCTTGTATGACATGTAGTGACAGTGTCAAGTTAAAGAGTGCATAGCAGTTTTCTGTCGAATTTCTAGTCATCAGAATAAGTATGATTGGTGACTGAGCAAACAACGCCATCGAAGGCAACGAGAACACTGACGACGCATGAAATAATTGGCTGCGCAGAAGGCCTGCACGTAAATTATAAAACTCTTTACATCTGCTATCATTCCACTCCAAACAATAATCTTAGAACGACTAATTTTTTGTGGTCCAAATAGAAAGATGTAAAAAATTCTTCGTCTCATATTTGGTATCATGCTAGTTAGAAAACAAAGCGATGATAGCGACGGTTGACACTTTGATAAAAAAAATCATATTTATCCTAAATCGACATTTCAATCGGCTTTGCTATCAAATTTGTTAAGGTGCCTATCCAGGAAACGGCCAGAGAATTTACAACGATTTCAAATGCGCCTGCCGGTGTTTTGTTTTCATTGTTGAGTAGTTAATAAAAGTGCTGTTCCTAAGCAACAGTATGCATGCACCATGTTGCTGTTACAACACTTGTGATGCCGCCAACGTCGCACATTGCGTTGACTTCATATTGTTATTACGCGCTGCTCCTGAGATAGGTTTGCTCATTTCCAGACCTGTGAAGGAAAGATACACACATTCCAACATCCAAGTCTCAGTTTTTTTTTTAAATAAGATAGATTATTTTGGATAACGATAGAAATTAAAATGTGCATACCTCAACAATTAAAATCAGCCTGTGATTTTTTTCCCTCGGATATTGCGCAAACCGAAGTTAAAGGTTCAATAGAGCCACGCGAGTACTTTCTAAAATACGCCACACATGTTTAATAGACAAAAATAGATTCCGATGGAAAACGTGGTTTTTCGATGGAATAGGCAAATTTCTATTCGTAACACCTTCCAACGGAGGTAAGATTACTGAAAGTCATAAAACTCAAAATATTAAATTGGGTTGATAAGGTAAACTTTTTTCCGTCTTATCTTGATCGAGGCCGAAAATCTCATTGTAATGTCTAAATGAGATTCATGATCAAAGGAATAACTGAAATAAAATGTGTTTCTCGTGTAAGTAGTATGTAAACACCGATATACAGGAAACAAATAGATATAAAAAGCCCTCTAGCCCTTTACACTCTATATATGCATATTCCCTATGCCGTTCTCTATAAATGTCCTAGGCTACTGACTGGGAGAATTTGTTTAACAATCGAGAACTTCTTTAGTTGGTGGCCTATTCCTTGATTCTCTTGACTTTATTGTTTGATTCAACGGTGATAATGTGAGGAGAAATTAGATGTTAGTCACTCTTAGGGATCATAGGGAATAATAACCTTCAGAATCTTCAGAAATGGGTATCAAAGCTTGGTTACCCAGTTGCTCCCACGAACTGAGTCAACTGTCTCAGATGGTTTATTATATAGTCATTGTGAGTTACCACGTCCGGAGAGTTTGCTATTTAATCAAGGTAAAAGCCATGAAAACCCTCCCCACCCAATGAGAAACTTAGAGTTTGATTGGTTTTACTCACATTCAATACAAATATCAGTCATTACATTATCAATGCTGCAGTCAGTTTAAACAATGACACCATGTTATAGCTATACGAACCTAACAAGCTGTCTCGCAGGTCAATATCATAGTTAATTTAGAACAGTAACCTTCAGTGGTGGGTATAACGGCTTGACTACCCTGTGGCTCCCAAGATCTGCGTCAGTTGTCTGAAATGATAACTATAGTTTTCTTTTTGAGTTATCATGTCATGAAAGTTTGGCATTTAATGAAGGTAATAGCACCCCCCGCCCCCCTTAAAGCGACGCTGAAAGTTTGATTGGTAAACATTTTACTCAACTTTTACAAGTGTCAGCAATTACATTATCAATACTGCAGTCAGTGTAAAAGGTACTGGCAAGCTGCCTAGCAAGGCAACATTTTAGCGTAGTCAAGAACTCTTCAAAACGTTGCCAAATTGCGTGTCGTCCTCCGCAATAATTTTAACTTTAATTTACGGTTGTTAAAGTATCAATAGAGTCTAGTGCACTAGATCTAAAAACTGTAATAAGAGCAACTGCTAGAATTTTTTCGAAAAACCAACAGCACTGCGTATTTACATACTGGAAGAAATACATTCAATAGCACTAACTTGAGTTGAGTTTTAGTTGTGAGGTGGAGCAAGCACAAAAAAAAACACTGCAATTCTACCATATTCGAAGCCGGTTATTAACAAATTATCAAGATATGTTCAGTTACACTCGTAGACGAATTAATAAGTCAATTATTACCCTTAACAAATAACAAGCATCAACGGTTAGATCGCAGCGTAGCTAGTCTAAATAGAATTAATCGCAATTCGGCGTTCAGAACTTTTATATTGGCACTCGAAGTTTACAATCTCTTGACAGTTAAGCGATACATCTGTCGTATTTATATTGACTATACAGGCTACCATTCAAACCAGCTTGCGGTAGAACTGGGCCAGCCTGGTTAGATATTGCCCATAAATAAATAAATTACAAAGGACTGAAAAGGGTAATGTATGTTATTTTTCATCATCAAATTATCGTCGTGAGACTACTCATGAAGTTTTGCCACACGAAATTAGTAAAAAAGAATCGTTAAATAAACCTTTCAAAAGCATCACTAACAATGCCTCGCAAATTTTATCTTAATTAAGCTTTCCACTGGATCCGACTGTTAGTATTGGTTAAAGATTCTGTTATTTCATACAATCAGGCGATTCCATAACACTTAAACTTTCCCAAGGTGTGGTAACCCTTCTCATCATTTCTGTGTTGGTCAATATCTGTATCCCCAAACTTCAGCTTCTTAACTGGCAGATGTGTCTTGTTAGTAAGGACACCACTATCTTCACGCCATTCATTGTCATTCACGTGACAGTTACAGTAGGTCGTGTGGTTGTCTGGCTTTTTGGCACATGTGTTGTTCATTCCGCATGCGCACTTGTTACTTTCAGGTGCTGCACCGCTCCAGTAGGTCATTTCCAGAGAATCACGCGAAACCCAAAAGCCATCTTTCAATGTAGAACCAAGGCACTCGTACTTAATGAACTGCTCGCAAAACTGGGAAACGTTGATGAGACTCACCAGTTGAGATATGTTCGCGTCTTTGTAAAATATATCTCGCGAGTAGGATCCCCGATTTGTGTAATTGTCCACCAATGTCCTGTTTTCGCTGTCGTGACTTATGACAGTCACACCAACTCCGTCTTTGTCACTCATGTCACAGATGACGAGGAAAGGCAGCAATCTTCCTTCACCATCAGGATCTATCAGACAGATTCCGCTTTTCGCTTTCGGATCGAGCTTTTTTAAGTCACTGCAAGATCTTGATAATACTGTGAAAAGAAAGAAAACCTTACGGTTGATGTACTAGTGTGTATTACAAATCTACAGACTCGCATAATTGTTGTATTCGTCTTCGCATCCATCTCACGTTCAGAATTCCATTCCTTCTTCTCAGTTTCTAAGACTTCGTCGTTTATGTAGTGATGACTCTGATTTCCACCACAAATCAGAGTGGATGTGCCAGTTTTTCGATAAACGTGGTTACCCTAATTCTGTCGTTCAAGCAGGTTACCACCGCCCCCAACTTATTGATCGACACTCAGCACTACAAACGTCACAAAAGGAAGATTCCGACCGCATTCCATTCACTCTCACGTTTCACCCTCACAACCACTCAGTTATATCCATTATTCTTAAAAACTTTAAGTTCATTCAAAACGATCCGGAGACAAGCACTATCTTTTCGCAGCCTCGGCTCATTTCATTCAAACGCGACAAAAACGTAGGCAATTTTTTGGTCAGAAGTTCTTTTCAGACTAATGACCAACCAGGCACTTTTAAATGCGCTCGTGCACGATGCAAAACGTGTCCTTTCATTCACAACACTGAGAAAATATCGGGACCCAAACGATCCATTAAGATCACTGATCACTTCACGTGCACCTCCGCCAATGTAATCTATTGCATAACTTGCACTTATTGCAAAAAGATTTACATCGGCGAAACAGGCAGAAGACTAGGTGACCGATTCCGAGAACACCTTCGAGATGTGGAAAGAAATGACAAGGACACATCGGAACCAGTCACTGGACATTTTGATTTATTTAACCATTCTAAGTAACACATGGCAGTCTGTAGTCTTTCCTTACACTTAGGTAGCACGGAAAGCCGGAAAACTCTTGAACAAAAGCTCATCTTTCACACCGGCAGTATAAATCCCACAGGTATCAGCGAATGCTTTTCATTCCACTAATTTATTCGTGCTTTTCTCGTTGCCACGTTCCCACCAATCACGTAGCTCCTTTTTCTGCCTTTAAAAGCACACACAACCCATAATTGCCCTATTCGCTCCAACGAAATGCTAACGCTCGAAACGTCAGCTTTTATAATCTTAACGGTGGCCAATTTACCATTTCAACTTTGTTAATATATTCAAATTATTTCGTTACCCCCACCAAAGCAGCCTCACACAGTTTCTTTAGAAACTATCAGCCTTTATTCCTTAGCGTGAGAAGTTTCTTTTTCCATGGACGGCGGAGTGATCGCTTCAGTAACTATCTCGCATTTGTAAAGAGGTGTTATCTTTTGTCTCACAGATAAATCACGATTAAGTCACGTTATTACATCGCTCGCAGCGGCCGTGGGCAAGATGAGGCGAATCCTTTGTTCTCATTGGCTGCCCGAGCGGGAAATATGGGCCCATCTTGCCTGCCCGGAATTTCCCGCATTGATCCCGCGCTAGAAAAAAATACAACTAGAACTACGTTTGTAATTCTTGGACAATTTCGGCGATGGAAACGCAAAAAGCGGCAGAAGACAGTCAAAATAGTAGAACGGAAACGACTCTCGTGAGTTTGATGTGCTACAAACACATTCGGGTTTCATTCCCGGCTCTCAACAAAGCGAAATCTTCTTGCAATATAGTACATCTTTTATGAACCGAGCTTGTTCAGTCAAGATGGCTCGATATTAGCCTCGTTCTTTTTTTGCATTTTCATGGCCTCGACATCGTCTCGGTCCAAAAAAAAATGCAGAAAAAGAACTCGGCTTGTATCCAACCATCTTGACCTCAAGCTTGGTTAATAAAGCAAATATATAGTCACGCGTCAGTGACAAACGCTAGCCGATTCTATTTGACATGCTTAGTATTTTCAGTTTGATTTCAAATACCTATGGAGGTTAAAACAACTTTCTTCGTGGTTCTAGCTATGAGAACTTATAGGTAGATGACTTTTTGTGTCCATCAACAAAATTTTCATCTGTTTTTAGAATATATATTGATCACCGATCAGGGACAACTAGATTTTCAAAATTACAAAATTTTTACATTACCACTGCAGTTTTCTCCAGCATATCCAGGAACACAAACGCATCGAAACCCTTTGCTGGTAAAACCAACTTGGCAAGTTCCGTTATTGACACAAGGGCTGCTACTACATGGATTCTGTTCAAAAGGAAAAAAAAACAACGCACTGATTAAAAAAGGAGAGAACATTGTTCTCATTTATTTATAGTCACCACACTAGAATAAAAATTTACAAGGAAACATGATAAACCACGTTGAATTACAATAGTGCTAATGGCCAGGATTGTACATTTATAAGGTTGGGTTTCCTCCCAAAAGAACAAAAACTCTTATTAATGTACAACATCGAACAAGAAGTGTAGGTGCGAGGCCAGATTCAGATCAAGGTGGGGACAAAGAAGCAACAAATTTAAATTCTTGTCCAAAATTTTAAAGCGAAGAGCAAGTGTATGACTTTAAATTCTTCTGATTCCAAACAAAACTTTAAGTTTACGTGAAGCATTTACCTCAATCGCCAGGTAGTAAGCATCCACTTCTTCAAAGAAGGTTAGTTCACTTTTATCAACCGTGGCGTTATTCAACTCACAGTTGTACTTTCCTCCGTCTAAAGGTTTCACATTTATTGAGACACAGTTTGGCTCCATATAACACATCGTGCGACAGCTCCCCTCACTAAGGACCTCACTACTCCTTATCACATGCCCCTTAATTGCCTTATTTGCTATCGATTCTTCAAAAATGATGATGCGACACTCGTCCGCTGCAAAAATCAGATTAACAAAAAAAAAGACAAAAAAAAAATTAAAGAAAACTTACAACCAAGCTTTTAAACCACTGACGAAACGTCTGTAGTAGCCGTTGTTTATTCTTTTCTCTCGAACAATCAACAAGGAACATTTGCATGAAGTATTATTAATTTTGTACGTTTAAAATACAGCATGGGCATGAATTATTACTCTCATTTTTAGCCCAGAGTATACGAAGGAAAGAAAAAAAAAGACGAGCCAATTAAAAAGAAAATGGAAATTCGCAAAGGATTTCTCGACGACGAGTCAAATAAGCGAAAGAAACCATTACCTAATAAACAAAATTGCTAATATGGCATTGCTTCCAATGGTTTGTCCCTACCTGTGCAGCCTCCACAAAAAGCGAACACGATTCCGGAGAAAATGACAAAAACAGAGACGATTAACGGCGTCTCTCGGTCAAATTTATACAAAGACGCCATTTCAATCTTTTGTAAGGTTGAAATAAAGGTTTCAGCTTCCTTTCCGCACCAATAATGACGTAATAACAACTAACAGACTGGCGGACAACTGATATTGTTTTGGTGAAGCCCCGCAAACAGGTATACAGAGTTCCTGTTTGTTCATTTGAATTAAAGTAGCCACTGGGTTATGGACAGATGTATGCACACCCACACTTAACCGCTTTGGTATTCATCTTCTCCTGATTCGAACTAGTTGATCGGTTTCAATTTTGATGCTACTCAAATAAGAGAAGATATGCGTTACGTTGCCTCGGTAAATTATCAATGAATTACTGGATCAAATTTCCTGTCGAGCACCTAGCTAGAACTTTCCTAAACGGAGTGGGTGACGAGTGGTACGGATGCTGAAACGCGATTATCACTTGTAAGACGGTTGAAAATTTTGCTTCATGGCCGTAAATTTCCTTTCCAAAGGAAAACGGCCTCCCACGATCGAAACAATCCATGTGATTATAATTTTTATTGCGTGCACGTTCGCATCCAAACATTTTACAAATACATGTCTTTCACATATGCCTTCGGGCTGAATGTCCTGAACATTGCAGTCTCAATAAATTTTGAAAAGTGAATTTTTTCCATTTATCTCAATTTGTGTTAAGGTGTCATTTACAAAGCTAGGAAAAAGCAACCTGTTTGTTGCGCAGGAAAGTTCGACTCTTCAATTTTTTTGCATCTTTTCATTCGAATCTTCAACTAAACGAAAGAAGCAGGTGATAAACAAATTGTGACCATCATTTTTAACGTAACTAACCTTGATATCTATTTGGAGGAACTGAAAACTACGAAATGTTGTCACAATGTTGCTTTCAGAATAGCGCAAAAAAAAAATGAAAAAAAAATAGACACCGACAGAACAACCACGACAAGATGGAAATACAACTCCAGGTAAAAAGCAGAGGAAAGAAACCGCAGTCACGATATTGAGATCAAAGTTATATAGAGGAGACTTTCCTCAAAATAAAGATGCAAGAATAGTCGATTACAACGGTGTAGAAAGCAATAAACCAACTAAACTTCGTAAAACTACGACAGGTGTATACCAAAAAATATTTATCAAACTTCACATCACGGACAAAAATCTTCCATTTTCGAACAACAATTGAAGTCTGTGTTATTTCGTCAATTTTAAGAGGTTTTTGTAAACTGATCTATTATTCGCTCTTTTTACAGGTGAATAAACAGTCTTAGCAGGTGTAATTAAAGCGAGTCCAGAATTGAGTAAACCACTAAGCTTTACAGAATAACTTTCGCGCGATAAAAATTAAAACAGTATCCATGACAGGAGTATTTAAATCTTTGAATCTCAAGTTTCCAGTTTTCTCTAGCATATTTCTTCGCTGAGAACTTAGTGTTCCATTCAGCATTTTGTCTCTTTTTTTTTAATTTTTTCGTGAAATCGTTCTTTACCTATTTAACTCAGAGTATCAGTTGAAATATCGAGAAAAGCTTTGAATAGCGATCACTGTTGGGAGTCAAACTGAGCTAGAAACGTAGTTTTTAATTTTTTTCAATGTTCGGGTTTTATTCGCAATTTGCAACTTTATGAGTATGCAAAACATCAAGACGAATACATTTTCACATTTCAATAGCTTTATTTCATTAAAAACAGAAAAGATATTAATCGCTCAAATTTGTAGAACAGGTCACTCAAGAATATTGCCAAGTTTTGACATGTCTTCCTTCCATGAGTCTCGTCATCCTGTAACAATGAACGGAAGTTGAATATATTTAAAAAAGAAAAAGTAGATACACATGAAGCAACCATCGGAGTTGAATTTCAAAAGCTAAAAATGCAAAATGAGAGTCCCTACAGTTCCCATTTTGCATTCCATTTTTTTTTTATGTAATTTCGCTAATTCAGTTCTCTGGTGAGCTTTAAAACTGCATTCTTTGCTCAGGCTTTTCCGCAACAAGTCTAATCGCTGAGGCTTCTCATGATCACTCGCACCTCCTCAAACTGTTGGCGAGCTGATATCTACAATTTCTTGAGGTCTCCTTACAACCTTTTCCTGGCAAGATTTTCATGTTATTTTTTTTTTCACTTAGCTGCCCAGCTTTGAAAGAACAACAAAGAGCCTAGAGATTTCAACGCGCTATTAAATATGCTGAGAGCATTTTTTTTTTTACATTCAAAGTTCTGAGCGGAAACATATTTGCAATTACAATTACATAGCAGCCGATTGTTTTGACGGGTACTGTCACATCTTGGAATCATTAAGTAATGACAAGAGAATATCTCTTGATAATGACTGGTTTGGAAAAAGCCAACCTTTATTTTGTTCGTTTTTTCTGTTCATCATTTTCTTACGAAAATTGTTTACATACGCAGTAGTATGAAATATGTCACTGCTCAGTCAAAATATCGACTGATGTAACTTATCATACGGGTAAATCAAGACTAAAAGCATTCCCGCCTTCTTGCGTCGCGTCGCGCGAGTCAAAAAAAGTCTGTGAAAAAATGACTTGATGTTAATTACCGCGCCGCGAGACTAGCTTCAGGAAGTGAAGTGACTCTTGTCAAATGAACTTTTACCGGAAATGTAAATTTTATCTTTTGTGAGTGAAATCGAGGAACAAATAAAGCATCTTGAACTACTTTCTACCAATTTCATCGGAGTTAAATCCATGGGAAATTTTTGAGATGACTAGCAACTCTAGAAAGCGCCGATGAATTTACGCGGGGAACTTACGACATTGAAATTTGATTGGTTTTATCGTGAAACCAAAGGCGACGTGTGATTGGTGCAAACGCGTATTATCACGTGCATTCATCGTGAAATCTAAACAAAGGGAAAGGAATGTGGCTCGGGTTTAAGCAGCCGGTTGGTGGGGTAGGATGGGTTGCGTGACGAACCCAAACAACGGCTGCGATGGAGACCAGGGTAAAAGCAAATGGTGATCAAAAGATCTGAGTCATCGTCATATTTTCGTCCCCGAATTCAATTGCTCCCGACTCTTCCTTGCGGTTTTCTACTTGAATCCAATTGGTCAACCGATAGTTTCCGAAATTATAACGATAACATATAGACATGGTTACACATTCCACTGTTTGGAAAATCAGTGTACACTTCATGTTATCAGTCACGTAAGGTAAACTATCAGTAAAACATCATATTTCGTGCTCAAATGTGGCTTATATAAAGTGCTTTTCGAATTCCGTACGCTCTTCCATTGTGTCTGCGTGCTAACGCACTAGACACAAAAATCACTGGGATCTGGAAGAAAGTGAACACAATATGGCGGCCTTTCTGAGTTACACTGTTGTTCAAAGATGGAAAGAACTGCTTATTCTAATACCACAGCAGGAGTAAAAATGGTATTTAAGAGGTCTTGTAACTTCCAGTTTATGTCATCTGCTGTTTATGGAGCTTGAATGAAAAATGTGACTTGGAAAGCGGTTTAACTCTTAACTGGAGACCACGTGAGATCCGTTCATGTCAACCGGTAAGGTAAACTTTTACTGACTTTTAACATGGCTTGACAGATACATTGAATCATTTTTTTCTCTGCCTCCTGTTATTCTTAGTTGCGAAGCAAGCCTGAAATATTTTCGAATTATTCTGATATTTTTAATACTTTTGGCACAATTTTAAATGTTTTGCGGGATATTCAAGCCATGTACGTATAACTCTACCAAGGAGCTGAGTTTGCAGCACAAGGTTCTCAATCGGGCTAAACACATTTCTTGTTTGTTTTTTAGCTTATGTCATCGACATTCGTTAGTCGGCACTATTTGAGAAATAACTTTATAGCTGATAGTTAATCCGAAATTGTCAGCATATTTATATTCTTTAATTCTTTAAGACTGTCCAATTGAAGATTAATTTGGATAGTTAAAGTATCCAAGTTAGTCCTTGATTGGACAGTTTTAAAATATTAAAGAATAATAGCATAACTGAGTGGTGTCCAATTACGACCGACTAGGTATGAGAAACAGGACTACATGCTTATCCAATTTTGGAAATGATTGGATGCAAAAAATTCCTCCGACAGCCAAATTGGACTCAGCCTATTGTATATACAAATAATGCAACTTCATGTATATGCTAAACTTGGGCAAAGGAGAATATCTAAAAGGGGTGGTACTTGGAGTGCTGTTAGCCTCTCAGAACCCCAAATCGTCATAGTGTATTCTGTGGCCAATTATGACAAACGTAATCGTCATGATCCCAACTTAGTCACCTTCTGTTTATACATCAACCTTATAAAGCCCTTTAAGTAGATCATCTACCACGGAGCCAATTATTAAATATTAAAACAACAGCATTCAATACCGTAAATCCTCTATTAAGCCCCCTGGGGGCTTATATTTTTAAATCACGTTTGAGGAGGGGCTTAATAGAGACACCTGTAGGGGGCTTAAAAGAGAGGGGGGGCTTACACAGTATTTAATTTAGCAAAATGCATCACCTGTAGCAAAAATACCGTGGTGTGAGACAGAGTAGACTTACGTGTTGTACAATTAAAGTCACTATCAAAAGTATTTAATTCCCTTGTGGGAGTCTAAAAGTAATAAAGACACAATTCTTATTCTTCAAAAATGTGCTTTCGGTCTCATGTTCTTCGGTAATTTTTATGAGAATGGTTACTTGTATCGATTTGTCGTACATAACTTGCAAACGAAAATCATTGGAAAACTCCTCTTATATTTACATTTTTTATCTCTTGCATTTAAATATTTTATATAAACAGCCTTGAAATTTATGATACTATAATTCTATGGTATTTCGTAATTTGATAATCTAAACAAAACATCGGAAAGTGAAATTGAAAAGTTAGAAACTTTATGGTCAAGATTCAATGTCAAAGTCAAGGATTTCCTCCTCTTCATTCTCATCATCCTCATCCAAAATATGGTGTGCGACGTCTTCTTGAACCATCTCTTCTTCTGAAACAGTAGTGCACTCGAAAGGATCGGTCTCTTCCTCCTCTTGGTGAAACGCTTGCAATGTAGGTAATAGACTTTGGCATGGACCATGCTTGATACACGTTATTTGATCATCCTCCGACCCATGAAGGTGAGACGATAATGCGCAAACCTTAAATGACTTCTTAATGACCTCTGCGGGTAACTTTTTCAAGGTTTCTACAGTAGTACCCATTCAATCATTTGCTGCCGTGACGGCCCTTTCATATTTCCATGCGCTGTTTACACACCCCTACTTAACCGCTTTGGTATTCATCTTCTCATGATGAGAAGATGAATACCAAAGCGCAAATTAGAAATTGATCAGTTCTGACCAAGAGATATTGTCAATGGTTCAGGGCCTACGTATTGAATTTCAACTTCAGGTTTACTGAGTGAGCACTACGTTTCTCCACTGTTGTGTTAGACATCATGTCATTCCACACGGCTGTCTCATCCATGGCAAAAATATTTTTCAACTCATAGTTCATCTTCATACGGAGTCGTCTTAATTTCAGGATATACGCACAGAGCTTGTCGATCAATTGATCTGGGCTTTTCTGGGCTTCAGTTGTGCGACACTTCACACTCATTCCTTTTCTACTCATGAACTTCTCAAGCCAGCCTTGGCTAAATGTCAATTTGGTAATGTTCAGATCTTCTTTCTCCTTTTCTTCCTGGAACTTTGCAGCTTTAAGCATGATAATTTTTCTTGAGACACGGCTATCAAATATCCACTCTAACAAATTTTCTTCTATTTCTTCAGAGGTAAGATGTCTTCCACCTCCATCAGTCTAGCCGTTGCCGTTTAGCACCACCAGACCTCTTAAACTTTAATTCTTCTATTTTGTCTCGCTTTTTCCTCCAGTCACGAATGCTGTTTCGATCAATTGTATATTTTTTCGCGGCAGCGGGATTTGAGTTTCTTTCAGCATAGCGGATGACTTCTAACTTGAATACGAACGCACCTTCTCACCTTTATAGGAAAATGATTTTAACTTATACTCCTCCATCGTAAAAAATAACAAGAACAGAACTCTATGAATAAAGCAACAGTTATTGAACACACGTGGCAAGTCTGCTGTGCCGGTATAAGCCGCTCACAGTGATGTGATACAAAAGGAATGTTCTTGATGACAGCATATCTGACACCTTCAAACAAATACACGCTATGCGACAAGGATCATCTAGCATCTGCTGGTCCTCGCTGATCGTAGTAAGATATACCTAAGCTGTAATTTAAAATAGCAAGAGTTCAGGGAGTATCCTTTGTCCAGCTCTACTGTTGCAACTTTGAATCTGTTGCTCGTGGTCATCACATTTATTTAAAAAGTCTGGAAGCCAGAAGTCGGGGAAAAACTCACGTGCAAGCACAGGGGGCCCACACATGCGGCGTGTCTGGTCGTTTGTTCCAAATATAAAGAAATGTATGGTAGAACATTGGAGAGTTGTAATATCGTAAATTTTAGCGATTTGGTAGACTTTGCGTTGACTGTTACTTTACTGTATAAGAAGGAGACAAGGGTGGAAAGCTCATTTTCTACCGGGCGATTCTTATTTCTGGGTGAAAATCTGCTTCGCGCTGGAGCGCTAGAAAATGACCTTTCCACCCTTGTCTCCTTCTCGGAGATGTAGAATTCGGTGTGGAGATTTAGAATTCGGTGTGGAGATTTAGAATTTGGTGTGAAGATTTAGAATTCGATGTGCACTTGTGGCCATCGCAAATTGAGGATCATATTTCAAAATGGAATATGCGAATTTCTCCGTGAGTGAAGAGGCCACGAGTTCCATGGAATCTATCAGTGGGAAGCAAGACTAAAATGGCCAAGAAATATTTCGGGACGATATATTTATTCAAAACAGTTTCTGATTTGCTGTTATAAGCGAAAAACGTAGGAATTTCCTACCTGTACAAAACCCACGCGGTAAAACTCATCATGCTTAGATCGTTGTTTACTTCCCTTCAAGGCCAGAAATTGCGCAGCGTTATGTTGAAAATTCTGATAAAACTTCGATTTGACGCAAAATCTTCTATTAAACAAAACTTTTTTAATACATTGTTAGTCGAACATAATATTTACCGGGCCATCGAATCGTCGAATTGTCGCTAGGCCCCGCTTGAAGTCCGAAAGTTCGGTTTTCACTTTACGTCCATAATATTCGCATCGTCTTAGAGAATCGTAGTGTCGTTCACTCGAGAGCTTATTCTGTCACCTTTAAGACATTGATATCCATTATTTTCCAAGTAGAGTATTTTATATCATTGTCACTTTATATTCTGAGTTCCACAAGGTCTAACTCGATCGCAAATGAACGAAAATTCCAACCTGAAAATTCTAAGGGTCGGCCGCGCGGACGCCATATTTTCAAATTTGATTATATAGTATTTTCGTGATAGCATACATGACAGAGGGCACATACGAACCTATGCACGTACGCTCGGTCAGTCACGTGACAACCAAACGAAAGTAGGTTGACCATATTCCATGGGAATGGGGCTCTGCTGCACGCGCGCTTCGCGCGCGTGGGAGCCCCGCTATTAGGCTTAGCCTATATCCTTTTTTCTTTTTAACAAAAAACCTAAAAAAGGAAATCTGCAAATACAGGGCTTGACACTAACTTTTCAACTCACTAGCCAAGTGGTTAGTGACATCTTAGATGTTATGACAAGGTCAGTTTGTTTAATAGCCAAACTGGCGAATGAAAATCGAAAGCCACTAGCCAAAGCTGAATTTCTATTAGTCTGTGGCTAGTGGGCTACAGTTAGTGTCAAGCCTTGAAATATATCCAGGGTGGGCATGTTTACTAAATGAGTTAACTGTCCCAAGGAATACACAATGGCATCCTAACTTTTAAGTTATAGCATTATTTTAAAGGATGAAGGAAATTTATTTAAGCTTTCAGACCTAATAGGCTTTGACTAAAAGTCAAATTATGAACAGTGTTTTGTGAAGCAAAGCTGGATTTTTTTAGAATGAATCAAAATTTTCAGATGAAGAATATTTGAACCACAACTGTTTGAAATGTTTGAATTCATCCTTATATAAATACCTGTCATAGATTAGATTTAGATAAACCATTCAAATGATCCTTTTCAATTTCTTGTGTGCTTTTACAAAACACAGAAGAGATTCTGGTGAAAATAACTATTTTGGTTTACATTAAACCAGTATGTGCATTCTTTATTTTGTAGTTATCCTTGACCCCTTGCACTGAACAGATCTTAAACGGTGCACAAGAGATGAGTGACTAATTGCTGACCTGCAATGGAGTCAGTTTCACCAACAGAGGCTCTTTCTAAGTCTTGATCTCTGGTATGCTAAGACTTGATCCAACGAAAAAAGGAGAGGAATGTGAAAACTATTTCAGAAACAGGACTGTCGTGCTGCGCTGAACAGATTTTAAACTTTGCTCTAGAGATGGGTGACTAAAAGTTGACCTATAATGGAGTTGGCTTCACCCACAAAGTCTCTTCCCCAGTCTTGATTTCTGGTATACCTTGGTCCGCAGAAGAAAGGAGAAGAGTGCAAAAACTAATTCTGGAGACAGGAATGTCTTACTGCTCGAAACAGATCTTGAACGGTACACAAGAGATGGCAGACTAAAAGCTGACCAACAATGGAGTTGGCTTCACCCCCAAAGTCTCTTCCTCAGTCTTAATCTCTGCTATGTGAAAACTTGTTCCATCGAAAAAAAACAGGAGAAAGGTGTGAAAAATAATTTGGAAAGAGGACTGTCTTGCTGCACTGAACAGATTTTGAATTGTGTATAAGAGATGGGTGACTAAAAACTGACCCACAATGGAGTTGGCTTCACCCACAAAGTCTCTTCCTCAGTTTTGACCTCTGGGATGCTAAGACCTGGTCAACAACAAAAAAGGAGAAGAGTGCGAAAACTATTTTGGAAACAGAACTGTCTTGCTGCGCTGAATAGATCTTTGTGGTGTATTTGTAGAGACTGGGCACTGTTCGTTCCAGTCTCCCTCTACGTTCGGTGTTTAGGTTGTCAAGAATGCCATGTGCTCGGAGTCGAAAATATAATTAAACCTTTTTCCTCGTTGAATACGCTTCAGTGGCGACGTGGATTCCCAAAACCCACGCGTGGGCTTTAAAGGCAACTCTGTCCAGCGTAGAGCTATTCGGAAATACGTTCGAGAAGTCCAAAACGACTACAGTTCACTGAAGAAAGTGTCGGGAGAATGGCAGGCAGACCTCCCTTCAACGAGTTCGACGCTGAAACCGAAGACATCGAGAGTTATTTGGAACGTCTTCAAGAGTACTTCACGGCTTATGACATCAATGATGATGAGGATAACGCAGCCAAACGTAGGGCGATTATACTGACGTCGATTGGGGGTACTTCGTACAGAGTATTGAAAGATTTAGCGTTAAAGAGTTAGCGTTAAAGATTTACCCCCAACAGGAAAACATTTGATCAGGTGGCGACACTCCTTTGTGGACATTTTAGGCCTACGCGTTTGAAGGTAGTAGAAAGATATCGGTTCCACTCAGCTTGTCAAAAACCAAGTCAGTCAATCTCTCAGTATGTGCGAACTTTAAAAAAACTCGCAGGGACGTGCGAATTCACAAATGAGCAACTGAATGAAAGTTTACGCGATCGATTTATTTGTGGATTGCACTCGGAACAAATCAAGCAGAAACTTTTATCGCGAAACTTTACGTTCCAAGAGGCGGTGGACACTGCTATTCCACAAGAAGCTGCACACAAGGACGTTCGTAATCTTGGTGGTTCACACGGAGAAGAATCCGACGAACGTGTCAACACAGTCCAGCGTGACAATTTTCTGTCACGCAGTCTCGGGGCAAGACCGAGTGGACATCGCGGTGCAAACGCCCAAGGCGGAACAAAGCCAAAAAAGGTGTAATCGTTCCGGTCTAACGAATCACACACAGGAGCATTGTAGATACAAAAACGCAGAGTGTTATAAATGTCATAAAATGGGTCACTTACAATCGGAATGTCGTAGTACGGGGCCTTCTTACAGAAAAGGGGTAGAAAATCAGCACGTCCGCCACACAGATCAGGATCCAGAGGGAACTGGAGATGAATTCCTCGGTTCTATTTTCGGCGTAAATGAATAGTCCCAGGCTAAAATACAGGGCTCAGAGATCTCAACCCCCGCTATTAAGGTCCCAGTCAGGATTGAGGATGTTGAAGTTATCATGGAAGTGGATACTGGGGCAACAGCGTCTGTTATGAGTTACGCGGATTACGAGCGGAACTTCAAATACCTAGCAATACAACCAGTCAATCGTTCGTTCCATGGGTTACGCTCACATCAGAAACTGCCTTGACGCATTACAACCCAGAACTCCCTGTAGAACTATACGTCGACGCCTCGCCTTATGGTCTGGGCGCGGTTATAATGCACGCCTATTCCAATGGCATACGTCGTCCCATCGCTTACGCATCGCGAACGCTTAACGAACACGAACAACGGTACGGTCAGATTGATAAAGAGGCTCTGGCAATTGTATTTGGATTAAAGTGGTTCCATCTATACCTTTATGGTCGACATTTTACGATCCTTACCGACCACAAGCCTTTAGAGCAGATTTTCGGGCCAAAAACGGCAATTCCATCCCTGGCGGCTATGCGGCTACAAAGTTGGGCAATAATGCTCGCAGCTTTTGATTACAACACTAGATTTGTTCCATCCCAACAGAATGCGGTCGGCGACGCCTTATCACGCCTACCTTTGTCGTGAACAGCAGGAGGCGAACACGCAGTGTTTAGAGTTGAAGAGCGTTTGATTGATTCATTGCCCGTCACGCACAAGGAAATCAGTCATGCGACACGGGTAGACCCTGTGCTGTCCAAGGTGCTGGGACTCGTGAGACATGGTTGGTCTCAGCACACTGACGACTTGCGCCTAAAACCTTTCTTCAATTGTCGTTTCCATTTGTCTATCGAGCAGGATTGTTTGCTGTGGGGAGTACGGGTTATCATTCCTACGCGGTAACAGAATGATATGTTGGAGGAATTACATACAGGGCACCCGGGCATCGGCCGTATGAAAGAGTTAGCTCGTAGCTATATATGGTGGCCTAACTTTCATCTGGAAATTGAGCAAACGGTGAGAAGCTGTGGTAGTTGCCAGCGGGTTCGGAAATCACCCGCTGTAGCTCCACTTGCGCCATGGTTGTGGCCTAGCAACCCCTGGCACCGTATTCACATTGACTTTGCTGAGTACGAAAAGAAACATTATCTCATTGTTGTTGACGCGCATTCTCGTTGGCCCGAGATTTTCTACATGCCACAAAACACGACAGCAACAGCGACAATCGCGATCTTACAGGAACTATTTGCCAGATACGGAATACCAGTTCACTGCGTTAGCCATAATGGGCCGCAGTTTCGCAGTGAAGAATTTGCTCATTTCTTAAAAGTGAACGGTGTGAAACACGTACGTGTAGCACCTTATCACGCAGCGAGCAATGAGTTAGCGGAGCGTATGGTGCAATAGTTCAAGAACCAACTAAAGGCTTGCAAGGGCAGCAAACTTTCCATTCAGCAACGTATTGCGAACTTCCTCTTATCCTATCGGTCATCAAGACACCCCACGACTGGCAGAACACCCATTAGCCTGTTCCTGGGTCGCGAACTACGAACGCGGCTAACTCTCCTCCGCCCAAACTTAGAAGAGACGGTCATGGATTCCCAAGCAAAGCAGAAGGCCACGCACGACGAACATGCCAGGTTCAGAGAATTTTACCCCGGAGACAGAGTTTCAGTGAAAGACCTCAGAAAGGAGGACACCTGGTGGCAAGGTTCGATAGCTGAGCGAAATGGACCCAAGTCATACATAGTAGTATTAAATGACGGCAGATTGTGGAAACGTCACATCGATCACGCGAGACGGGACGGCACGGGCAGGTCGGCATCAGAACCAGGTGGAGAGAGAGAGTATCAGGACCAGTCCTTGGAGGTTCCATGGGCTATTCCGGTCAGGTCGGATATTTCCGGACAACTCCAGGTACCACCGGATGCCCAAGAAAGTGTATCAGCTGAAACAGATTCAGCTCAGGATCAAAAGCAGGACGTAACACCGGCAGTAACAGCGGAGGCACCAGCGACGGCTCCTTCCCAATAATAAATGCTGAGGAATAAAACTACCGTGTTCTTTTGGTTTCAGCGCTTCCACTTCTTCCTTTTGCCACTGTTGTATCACATCATCATCACAACCTAGTACAAGTAAATACAAATTGTATTGCAATAATCGGGCAGAAACGCACGCATGTAACTCATTGTGCTGTTTTTCAATGCAATGAGTAAAAAAAAAAGTTTAAAATGCATACCTGGAAGTTTTTCAGTGAGTTCCTCAAGCTTTGCACTTACATCATGTAAAAGAGTTTCTGCCCTAGCAAACTTTGCTTTTAGAGTAACACCTGTGAACATTGAAAGGAATCAGTTTAATGTGTGTTCATGAGAGTAATCAACCTCGACTTACATCTTAACACACGTCCTTATTGAAAAAATGAAGAATTGCAACTTATACGACAGAAAACACAGGGTAGATAAAGCTGTCTAGCAAACGTTCTGGTCAATAGTTGATATATCTTTTACTTTTAAGCAAAACCTACAGAAACGTGAAAGTTATGTGTTCAATAAAATTAACCATACCAAATTTGCGATACAAATATTGGGCATAGTGAAGAAGCCCATCAGTCAAAACATCTGTCATCTTGTGAGCACGTCATTTCTTTAGTGACAGAGGAAAACCTACGCAGAAAGGACCATAACCTTTCCACCCCTTCTCCATCTGTCAATCCAGTTCCCTTAATCCTTCTTGGACTGTATTGGATCTACAGACAATCACATTGAAGATAAACCTAAGAATCAATATGGCATGGACCTTGCATGAGATAGTTAGCCAATACATGTACTAGCCTGCAGTGCAGGCAGATTTTAGCAGTGTGAATGAATATTTCCAAATCGAGTGTTCAAAGCACCATCTTGAATTAGGAAAACAGTGGAGAGTTAGCGCAGAAATATGTTTACCAAGCCAGTAGGCGTGAGACCTCCTCCCACATTGCATTCTCGCCCCAACTTTCCAGTAAAACAAACACTCAAAAGATAACAACCACTAAAACCACCTAATTTAATTTTCAATTTAGGTAAAATTAACCTTGAGTAAAGGCTCACTGGCCGGTGGTCTTTTCCGAAGCTGATAGGTTTATGTAGAGTGGCCACTCTTTTAAAGGGAACATGTACATGTGCTTAAATATTTTACCTCGCTTGCTAAGCTGACGCTTGGAGATCATTTGCTTTTGATTTTGGAAACTGTTGTCAGATTTCTGATCCCACACTGTTCATCCATTGGTAAGCGTGGGATGTTTATTATAATTACAACTGTATTTAACCAATGTCGCGGTATTGCCACACATTTCTTCACATTGTCACCAGGCCATTTACCGTTAAACTGATATATAATTACTAACCTGGCATGATGCCTTGTGCCCATAGCAATGGAATATGGGTATGGCAACATCAACACCTTCCAAGAGGCTTTCCTGAGATGAACACTAACAAATATAATCATCTAAATGAAATTGTGTCCAAAGTAACAAACTATTCTGGAGTTAAGATGTGATCTCACAGATATGCATGCAATTTAAATGTAAGCAATAATGGGAATTTAACCACGCACAAAGAAGAAACGAATCTGGCCCTATTGGGATTTCAACCCATGACATTGTCGTTAAAATGCTCTACCCACTGAGCTATGAACCCCCATATGTTGGGAGCAAGCCAGTATCCACGAGAGGAAGTGATGAAACAGGCAATGGACTTGAACGTGAGCTGCAAAAATGAAGTTTTATTTGATTAACCAACTGCTCAAAATTCAGTTCATAACTCTGACGATTACATCTTCATTTAATTTCCACAATTCACATAATTCCAGACTGTTCCAATAAATTATTTTATTTCATCCCAAATTTAATAGATTATACTTTGGACAGTTCTACAAAATCAAATACCACTTTAGAATTACCATTTAACCTCCTGCACATACATGTTCAAAAAATTTACTTACCTTCAAAGGGTTTGCTAATAACAAGCGATGTCATACATGATTATTACTCTGCTTCTGGTGCTCTCATTAAGACTTCTCATTAAGCCTCTTAAGCTCATTAACAGAGTATGATATTCTGTAGAGAGAAAAGATTATTGAAAAGGTCAATCAATAGCCAATTTTTTCTTTTGTATCTTTTTACACAAAATCTAAGACAAGTTGAATATATTTCCTATAATATGACATTCAAATTAATAACAAAGTTATACAATGGTGATGCTACTAGTGTAAAGAATCATGGGACGCTCCTGCATACTGTATATACAAGTGTGCTAATTGTCAGCATAACAAATTCATAATAATCATGGCTCAATCATGTAATTCTCTAACAAACAATACATGTAGGATTGAGCACAACATAAGGTAAAATGTATTTACATAATTATACTCCATACCTTTCACCATGCTTTATGTTAGGGAATCCTTTAGGAAAGTCATGTCTGCATACTCGCCCAAAGACACCTTTCTCGTCAAAGAGTTTGTTTTTGCCTTTTGATCTTAAAGCTGAAAGAACCTCTCCAGCATGGAGCTTACTGCAGTTCTTTGATAAAAAAGGGACAAAAACAAGAGATCTTGAATTCAAAGGGCCAAAAGGAAAATCATACAGTTCTCAAATTAACATCTGAGCATTGCATCATCTTATATACAGACCTGTTCCATGTCTGCTCCAGCTTTGCCATAACTGTTGACAAAATTGTCAACATCATCCTGGTCTGCAAATAGGAGTGTTCCATGTTTGGGTGTTCCTAAAACATGCCCTTTGTCCTTTTTCTACACAATCCAAAGCACCCAACCATGCTTTCAATGAGTACACCCTCATCCTATTCAAAAGAGAGGGGAAAAGAGAAAAATAGATATAAAACAGAACAGCAATAACAACTTAAAATGAATACTGCAGAACTACAGGACTAGTGTAAAGATGAGTGCATTTTGTGTGCCCCAAAATGAATGCCATAATAATATTCCTCAAGTGCAAGCTACTATTCAGAACAAATTACAATGTATAGTTACCCTTGGACATATAGGACACCAAGCTCCATTGTACAAATTTCCATTGTAGTTTGTACAATGCTTGAACTCATGCATGAAATACCTTCACGTGAAAACAACAAATGTCAATTAGGACTAATTATTTTCTTACAGCAAGTCAGTAGATGTACATGTACAGCAAGAAATATGTCTTGTAAATTAATGTAAATGGAATCTTCACCTTAAAACAAACAATCAATGTATCTTTGAATCATATGAACACAAAAGCGACAAAAGCAAAGCATGAGTTTGACATCTATATATTTAAGCGGGGCAACTAGATAATAAATAAAGAAATATAATAATTATAAAAAGAAGCACTTGTAATTCATGTGACTGCCTCTACTATTACTATTAATACTACTACTACTAAAAATAATAATAATAATAATATTAATAATAATAATAATATAACAAGAACAACAACAGTAATAATAGTAGTAATAATTATATTTATTCTAATATCAATAATACCTTAGTAGACCTTGTACGTCCACAAATTAGCAGCTTTGATACTCTCAACCTATAACCACACATACCTGAATTCTTCAAAGCATTCTGAATTAAGGATACTGTAAATTGAGCTCACCTAAGAAAAAAACAGACCGTCCAACCAAAATCAATCAATTAAAAAAAGTCTGGTCATATGTCTGAAAAAGACTCTTTGCAAGCAAACCTACATGTGTTGGTTGTAGCTGAGGATTGAGTTCTGTGATCACTTCTGTGATGTTTAGCAGGGACACTTGACAATGAAGAAAGACCTTCTCCACAAACTCCATCAGTTTGAAGCTGAATCCTGTGGTGGGATTTGCTGGTGACCCTGGCCAGAACTGACATTTAGAGAGTGTGACAGCATGCGGCTGACAATCACACACTTATACATATTTGAGGTGATGATTTCCTGACATTCATAAAAATATAAAATGAACAACTTATGAAGTTAAGTAAACAAAACGAAAAAAAAATAACATTACATACAGCTTTACATACCTCTTACTTTGTTGAGGGCCATGTAGACACCTTATTAACCAACTGCGAGGGCCATACTGGGAGAATATTGGCCCGAGGTCTTGAAAGTAGAAACCAAGTGCAGCGAGGTCTCTACAGAAAATTCCAAGGGCCAATATTCTCCCAGCACGTCAGAAAAGGCTCTTACAGATAGATGCAAGCCAAGTTTATTGTTTCTCTTTGGACTTAAGGGCAAGCCATATTATTACAAAACTTACTTGCACGTGGGATCGTTCAGGACATTACTCGATCCAATACTTAGAAATTATTGGACAGCCAATTATTGGCCCTGACGTATTGAGAGAATTTAAATATCGTATCATTATCATCAGCGTTCTTGATTTTAGGCAAGCGGCAGGAAAATGTGACAAAGGAACATATTAAATTGAAAAAGAACGCTTCGTTTTAAAACCATTCTAGTATTTTCTAACTACTGTAAATGAAATGAGCTGACCTGAGGCATCCAGAAGTCTGAAGAGCTTTACTGTTGCGGTTCTGCACGTATGGCCATATAGCTAACAGTTGCCTCATCTGCATACAAAGGAGAAAATACCCCATCCTATTAAAATAAAGAAAGTAAGAAGTAGATAAAAGTACAGTTTAACCAGATATGTTACACTAAAAGTAGCTAGAATACAACCGGCCCAAAATATTCATACACACCTTCCATTGCTCAAGTACATGAAACTTGTTTCGATTGACATGTAGAGCTCGCGCACATTCAACACAGAAGTACTGGCGAGGGCCACAGTATTTACATCGTGTTGTAGCGATACTCTTTTGACAGTTCACACAGTTAGTATTGTCTGGAAGATGCTGTTCTTCAATGTACGAATTCAGCAACTTTTCCCGTACCTTTTCCCAGTTAGTACAGATACTCAAAACACGATTTTACTGTTGAGTTGAGAGTTTCTGCTTCTCGAGATGGTCAAAAGGGACATCTTGTTCTACTGGACTGTTGGTGTCCTGACTATTTTCCTCCGTACTCTTATGAGGCTGCTTCCCAAGATCCACTCTCAGCGGAATCGATACAGTGGTTTTCTTTCCATCGCGCCCAATATTCTTCACATCAAGGAAGAGGAACTTTAACCGACGCATTTCGCAGCGATCACCTTGGCTTGTTCACCGATGAGTGAGGGATTTGATTGGTCGAAATGTTTATGCATATTTATTAAGCTACTGGAAAGACTGAGATGATCATTTAAAACGGCTTGAACCCACTGATCTAAAGTTAGATTAGGTGGGTGTTAGCCATTTAGATTGTGTAAGTAGGATGCCCTATAGATCAAAATTTCACGTTTTTAAAAAGATCCTCCACTGTTTTCGAAAATGCTCTTTAAGTGTCCAAAAGTAGAGTTTTCAGACAGAACAATGTTCTCTCCCCTTAGATTTTTTGTTTTGGCCTCTCAAAAGAGGCGTTCATGACCAGCTAGAACGTCCCGCGGTCGCCATTTTGATCGGCGTGCAAGGCTCTCTGGGGTGATGACGTAAAATGCTTGCTCAATCCCCTTGCCCTCGGTAAAATTGGTAGCAAAATGCCGCATTGCGTTGCTTTTGAGTGTAGTATTCAAGCTAAAAACAGGAAAAACTATCCCGAAATTCGTTTCCACAATTTTTCGAATGATGCAGCGATTCGACGAGCTTGGATTCATGCAGTTGGAAGGACATCTTTGCCCAAAGACTCACGTCTGTGTTCGAAGCACTTCCAACAGCGTTGCTTTGAAGAGTCTTACCCCTTTCCTGTAGCTTGTGTTTTGTCTTACAACCTTCCATAAGTCCATGCTATTGCTTGTTTTGCTGAAGATTTTTTTTGAGAATTTGTCAGTCTTTAAAGTAGAAACCGTTTTTATCGTGATATGAAGATCCTACTTGAAAGAAAGTCTTATGACTTATACGTACATAGTTCTCGTGACTGATACTGAAGAGGATTCTGCCAAATGACTGGAGACAAAATTTGAAAAAAACTCCATTCGAAACCGTCATCTTTTCGTCTAGCTTAGAGCTTCTGCGTTTTTCTAAACCCTTCTTCACGCATTTGACAGGTCTTTGTTGGATAAACAAATTTTCAGTAACACGTTTTCTACATCTATTTGTTGAATTGTGTGAATTAAATTCTGTCGTCGTCAGAGATGTCACTGAGGGGCTCTTCTTTGCTTTTTGCAGTCTTAATTTGAAACATTTTATTCATGTGTGTGGTAAAACTTTAAATTGGCCTTAAAAGTAATAATCGACTATTGGAAGATTCACGAAAATATGCGCTGTTAAGACTGTTCTACCAGGGTTGTTCCAACAACTTTGTCCAGAAGTTTGCATCCTGGTGTAGAGACAACGGGGAGTAAAATGAGGTCGGAATTGTCTTCAGTGAAAAAAGAACTAAAAGATTCACGCAATAAAAAATCCAGCATCAATCATCAAAGATTGGTTGAGACAATCAGTCTCCTGAACGCAGGAAGATAATCATAGTATTTCCGCCTTGAGTGATTTTGGAGTCTTAAGAACCTCGGAAGTGATATTTTTCCAGTTATGAGTTGAATGCATCATCACATTCTTTTTAGATTATTAAAAGTAAAGAAATTAATGAAAAAAATAAACTACACAGAACAGCAATCATTTGCAACATTTAGATTCAAACTCACCAGAACAAGCGAAAACTGATATCGCTCTGATTCCGAATAGGATAGAAATGATGAAAGGGAAAGTTGCGGATGCAATCTTGAAATATACCGAAGAATTCATCTTTGTTATAAGTGGAAACTGGTTTACGGCAAAGGAAACAACCTGTTTAAATTTCAGTGGGTGTAATATATATCCCCGATACAGAATGTTAATTCAAAGAGGTTTTCTAAATACTTATCAGTATCCTCCCAGAGTTCCCGATGAAAAGTGATCGGAGTGACGTACCTCCAGTGTGCCAAACACAAAAAATACAGAAAGAGAGGGTGGATTTTTGGCTCACGGCTGAAAACTTTTGAAAAATAATTACAACGTCATGCACGTACCAACTGTTAGGTCAATGAACCCATATGACAGTCTTAATTTTTGATGGACAGGTCCTTTTTGGAAAGATCTTGGTTTTTCAAAGGCATTTCATTTATCACATATTTTCCGTGGCAATCAATGGTGTGTGATTAAGGAAATGACCATTATTTTTGAAGAGGAAGATATAGAAGCGCCATTGTATTTCTGCTAATGCCATGAAAACTTTTATACACCATTCATTATTGCTGTTATGCCATCGTCGGACAATGATATGTCATCATCAATGACTGATCGAATTTCTTGCCAGCAGGTTATTCAAAAGAATTGGAAAACGTTCTAAATTTTTTGAAAAAGCCATTATTCATAAACAGTCATTATCATAACAATGCAGTGCTCTTGGCGCTTCACTGACAAGTCCACGCGGAATAGGAATGACTTCAATAAGGTAACCACGATGGTACAGGCCCTATACTCAGTGCATGTGTATCTAGCGGAAGTCTGGGTATTTACATTTTGTAAGAAATTGCTTATAAATGGAATAAACTAAGCGCTCTCTACATTGCCATGTAATTCCTGCAATGTGGCCATGTCTTGACACAAACAGAGAACAAGGGGCACCTGTTAGGGGTATCGAATGGTCTTTGCGAGCATTTGCGAGCATGTGAGCAGTGTATTTATTTTTGCGAGGACGAGCAGTTGACAAATTTTTCTTTCGAGCAGCAAACACTTTAGAAAATACAGATGGCGAGCAGAGAGCACTTCGACTACTTCATAAATTTTCCGCAAGCCGGAATCTCTCTTTTATTAATAGGGCACGTTGTTTTGCGCCAAGTAGTAGCTAATAATCTGGCCGACACTTCCAAAACAGAAGAATAGGTGCAAAGCTAGGGCGGGTTAACCAGTCCCAGCATCTTACTGCCAACTGTGCCCTACTTGATGCCAAATTACGTCACGTAGCTTCACGTGAGTCAGTCAGGGTGGACGTTCTGGAACTTCAAGAGCTCTTAAGAAGATGTACTAGATCCAAAGCCTGCGATCTAAAGTTCTTCATCTCTCTCTAACCCGACGCTAAAATGGATGGTATGCTTTTTCGGTTATATAGTTCTTATGAAATGTAAATAACGTGACATTCGGTCTAACAAGCATTTTGGGTTTACATACATACATAAAATTTATTTACGTGTCAAGGTATTTAGCTAAAAGCTAATCGTGGACACTATAAATGAATAACATGAGTATAATATAAGATTAAATAGTGTATATGTAAAAATATTAAGGATATATTCTCAAAATATCATTAATATATATAAAAAGCATCAATATATAAAACTGTTACAGACAATCATATAAGCAGCAATAGCATGTATATACAGAATTTAGAAAGTTAAACGTCTAGAAAATTTAAATAAGACGAATTTAATAGAGGGTAGGGGAGCACACTCCCAATACACCAGGCAGCCACACAGCAAAAGCCACTATGCATACCCACCTCTTTAAGATGAGCATGAACTTAACAGTATTATAAATGAATATAGGCTGATAGTTTCGAAAGAAACTGTTTGGGGCTGCGTCGGTGGGAGTAACGAAATAATTTGGATATATCAACAAACTTGAAATGGTAAATTGGCCACCATAATGATTACAAAAGCTGACGTTTCGAGCGTTAGCCCTTCGTCCGAGCGAATAGACGAAGGGCTAACGCTCAAAACGTCAGCTTTTGTAATCATTACGGTGGCCAATTTACCATTTCAACTTTGTTGATATATCCAAATTAACAGTATTATATCTGGGAGCAGGAAAATCACTTCGTAAGTTATAATGCTTAACTTGCTAAAAAACATATTACATACATGCTCTGGAGCTAGTGAATTTTTAACCTTATAGATTTAAATTAGTATGTCTTGTAACCGTCTGTTCTCAAGACTAGAGAGTCTTCCCTTCTCTAGGAGTTCCTCATACGTAGCGTTTCTATCATTATATACAGCACGTAATGCCCGTTCTTGTACCCTTTGCAAAAATGCCACACTATGTGACAATATGTTAAGTTAGGTAGAGTTGCTGATTTGTACAATTGTAACTTCGCTTCTCCGGTAATCATTTTTCTGAGACGTACTAGAACACCAACTTTCCTACATGCCATTTTACATATATCACTTATATAAGTACTGAAACTAAGTTCATCATTTAGTGTTACTCCCGCTTCGGTTTCGATGATCGGCAAACTGGTTTCCCGCTGATCGACTGAACAAGATTCAATGGCAATGAAGCTTTATTTATTTGGAGGCTTCTAGTCCTAACCAATTACAGCCGAACAGATCTGACAAGCTCTAGTAGTAGCTCTGAAGGTCAAATAGTACTTGTAATAGTAGTATTTCTCTAGATTACTTTCTACCTTCGCGGGTGCCTTTCGAGAAGAATTCTTACATTTCGTGTTTCCGGGCGACATGGAGACATAACGTTTCTCTACATGTCTCCTCGTTTAGCTAGGCCTTTAATTTGTAATCAAAATGATTAAAGCAACATTTCATTAAAGAATTTCTGGTAAACCCCAAACGACCGAGGGTTGTTATTAATGTTGTTTTCTTTAATCGGGTTTCATATGCCACCGTTTGGCATCAGATTTTAATAGTTATTATTAATAGTGGCTAGGAAGCTTCCAAGGTTGAAAAAACCGCTACTAAATGCGATCCGAGTACACTGTTTCAAAATATGATGACTCCGTCCATTATATTTTCCATTACACACTGGAAAATCCATCATGTCTACGAACCACAGGAGATTGTGTCACCTCCCGTCGTGTCGAGCTTCCTATCAGAATTTCCTAGTAAATAGATCATGTTGCAATCTCGTTTTCTTGTTCAAGCGAAAGAAGGTTTAAGTCATTGGGTAAAATACCCGGGAAACTGGTCAAAGAAACAACACTTGTAAGGTTAGCTTCAAGTAATGAAAGCGAATCTACAGAGGGAAAATGCAAAACCAGTATTAACAGAAATGAAATCTTTTGGGTACTTGTTAATAACCAGAGAAACAAGTGAGCAGATAAATGATCATATAGTTGAATTGCGAAACTGTATCCCTCTCAAGCAGAAAGCCTGCGACAATAAATTATGATAAAGAATAAATCAATAAGCGAAATGCTTTTCATGGAGCTTCGCGGCGTTTTTCCCGCTAATACACACAGCGCCTCCAAAACAGTTACAGGCTGAACTTTTGAAGAAAGACTGAAGCCGCAGGTAAGGATGTTTCAAACTTCTTGTTTTAACCATATCATAACTGATTTATCGTTTATGTATGAATAAAAAATAAATACAAAGCAGGATTAACGAAATTTCGAGCAATCGAGCACGTGTTAACGAGAATGCGAGCATGCGAGCAGTTGCAAAAATTTGCGAGCACGAGCAAGCGAGCACCCGTGTAATTTTTGCGAGCCATTCGCGCAAAAGCCAAATTTTACGAGCACTTGTAAATTGAATGGGACCATTTGATTCCCCTCCTGTTAGTGACCTACATCACGGGGCGTAAATACTTGAACAAATGTAGCCCACAACTTCAAGTTTCTTATTTCCAACGGCGAGGCAGCCTAAGTGATTCATTAGCTGTTACGAAGGGCTAACGCTTGAAACGTCGGCTTTTGAGACTCTTTACGGACGCCAATCCACATTATCAACTCAGTTGATAAAACCACTTTATCTTGTAATACCTCTACCGATGCAGCACTACAGTTTCTATAGAAACTTACTCCATTTATTCACTGGGCTAATTTGATTCCCTGCCGACTTTTTAATATTATAACTTTTTTAGAGCTTAGCAAAACATCATTTGAAGGCAGCTCTCTCGCGATGACCATGACTCTTTGAAGAACCCAAAATATGATAACGCAGGCTCCGACTGTAGTCCAGCAGGTAATGCTTGTTCAAAGTCAAAGCGTAAATAATCTCTTGTGAAAAGTTATCATTAAAGTCATGGCATGTTATCTTCTTTGTAATTCTTGTGTACTAACACAAAGTCTTCTTCCCACGTTGCGTAAGAACTTTAAGTTCCTTTCCAAAGTATTCGCTCATAAGAATGCTTTCAGCTTTTCAATTAAGTTATCGCAAAATTAGAGCTTAACAGAATTGGAATTTCTTTGTCATTAGATCGATAGCTCTAAAGTTGCCTGTGATGATAATTAATTCAACCGAAACTAAAAGTGCCGCACCCCCGATGCAGCGCTTATTCGAGGAATTCCGTATAACAAGGAAAAACACAATAAAACAATTTTGCCACAGCATCGGCAATTTATATTCTTTAAATGCGATATTATTTTAGTTCAAAGTGACTGTATTTCTCTGCTCGGGTTATGAAACGCTCGGGGTTTTTTCACCGCATGAATTTCTCTAGTAACTCTAGATTCACTATCAGTTTAGCATCAGTCCATTGGAAAATTGACAGATAGAAAGTGTACCGTTGAATAAAAATATAGAAAAAGTCAATTTGTCTAGTACAATTTTTAAATAAGCGCCGCGGCGCTTATTCGAGTAAATACGGTACGCATGTTCGATAACAGCACACAGCTGTACCAAATACTGTAGTCCCATGCAAGAAATTGGTCCGGTCCCCCAAAAACTGCAGTGTAAACGCAACCTTGCTAACTTGATCCTTATGCCTCTTTTTATCCGACCCATGGTAAAACATCATCCGTGTAATCGGCTAAAATTATGCGGTCCGTACTACTTTTTTGACACGTCCGTACCCGATTTTTCTGCCGTGTAAACGGCCTTTAAAACAACTGGATCTACTCAAAATATTACAATAGAAGTCGATAGGGAAGATTAGTTTTTTTTTTGGTCCTATCTTAAATCGAGACCGAGAGTCGTCTAAGTCCTCCTAATAATTTTTAGATGAGATTCATGATCAAAGGATTAATTAACTGAAGTTAAATTAATATCTCGTGTAAGTGGAATTTATACACCGAGACCGGGTTGTTCAAAACGCGACTAACCCGGGGTTAGTGTAAATTTTTAATTTAATTTAATAGTTTTCTTTGTGAGTTATCATGTCCTGAAAGTTTGGTATTTAATCAAGGCAATAGCAATATCCCCCACCCTTCCCCCCATGCGACACCAAAAGTTTGATTGGTAAACTTTTTGCTCAGCTTTTACAAATGTCAGCCATTACATATCAATACTGCAGTCAGTGTTATAAAAAGCCAACATGCTGCCTTGCAAGTCAACATTTTAGCGTATTCAAGAACTTTTCAAAAATTTGCCGAATTGTATGTCCTCCTTCTCAATTATTTATAACTTTAAATCTATGGTGATAAGAGTAATATTCTAGTCTTGAAAACTAGATCTAAACAACTGAAATAAATGCAGCCGCTAGAATTATTCGAAACACCAATAGCACTGCCTATTTACCTACCGTGAGATACATATTCAGTAACACATAAAATCGCAGCGCAGTTAGTCGTAACAGAATTCATCGCGATTACGGTGCAGACGTTTTACACCAGTTCTATAAGTTTATAATCTCTTGACAGTTCAGTGATGCTTTTCAATACATATTTTGTCATTTACATTCTTTATACAAGCCCCATTCAAACCAGCTTGCAGCTGAACTGGGCCAGCTTGGTTAAATATTGCCGCCGAGTAAATGAATAACATAACTGAAAAGGGTACTGTGAGTTATTTTTCTCATTATCAAATCATCGTTGTGAGATTCCTCTTGGAATATTGCAACGCAAAATAAGTTTAAAAAAATTACTAAATAAACCTTTCATAAGAATCACTGACTGTCTTGCAATTGTTGTCATTAAGTTTTCTGTTAGACGGGACGATTAAAATTAGTTAACGATTTCGCTATTCCTTAAAATCAGGCGATTCCATGACACTTAAACTTTAAATTCCCCAGGTATGGTATCCCTGCTCGTCAAAATTAAATGTCACACGTGAGTTTCTTTTCTCAATAGCAGTGTCTCTCAATCTTCATTTTAAGTTTTCGATTGGATCCGACTATTAGTATTAGTTAAAGCTTTTGTTAATTCATACAATCAGGCGATTCCATGACACTTAAACTTTCCCAAGGTATGGTAGCCCTGCTCGTCAAAATTTTTGCTTTCGTCTTTACCTGTATCCCCAAACCTCAGCTGCTTAACTGGCAGATGTGTCTTGTTAGTAAGGACACCACTATCTTCACGCCATACATTGTCATTCACGTGACAGTTACAGTAGGAATTTGTTTCTCCACTGGGTTGTGCACATGTGTTATTCCTTCCGCATGCGCACATTTGACTTGTAGGTACTGCACCACTCCAGTAGGTCCATTCCGCCACAGAATCGCGTGAAACCCAAAAGCCATCATTCAATGTAGAACCACGGCACTCGTACTTAATGAACTGCTCACAATGTTGGGAAACGTTGATGAGACTCACCAGTTGAGATATGTTCGCTTCTTTGTAGAATATACTTCGCGAGTAGGACCCCCGGTCTTCATAACCATCCACCAAAGTCCTTTTTTCGCTGTCATGACTTATGACAGTCACACCAACTCCGTCTTTGTCACTCATGTCACAGGTGACGAGGTAGGGCAACAGTTCTCCTTCACCATCAGGATCTATCAGACGGATTCCACTTTTCGCTTTGGGATCGAGCCTCTTTAAGTCACTGCAAGATCTTGATAATACTGTGAAAAGAAATAAAACCTTAGCGTGCGAACCTGCCCAAGCCGTCTGAGGAAGGTTTTAGTTAAAAAGATCTAGAAAGATATCGACCCAGCCATCTGAACTCTCACAGTTCCTCTCTATCCTTTGGATTGTTGGTTAGTATCAGAAAACTGGAGAACATATCCCTGGGATGGGGGATTACGTATTATGAGCTAGCAAGAGGGGCCATAGTGCACCCTATCTCGTAGGAACAAACTTGAGCCTGAAAAAGTTCCTCTTAAAGAGCCCATTTTATCGTTGCAAACGAATATGCTTTTTCTATTGACGGCGAAGTGATAGATTCAACAACTATCTCAGATTTGTAATGAATTGCTATCTCTTGTCTCCAATTAAAGCACGATTAAGTCACGTTATTACATTGCTCACAGCGCCCGTGAGCAAGATAAAGCGAATCCTGTGTTCTGATTGGCTGCTCGAGCGGGCAAGATGGGCCTATTTTGCCTGCTAGGAATTGATCGCATTAATCCCGCGCTACAAAAACATGCAACTAGAACTACGTTTGTAATCCTTGGACAATTGCGGTGATGGAAACGCAAAAAGTGGCAGAGGATAGTCAAAGTAGTAGAAGAGAACGACTCTCGAGAGTTTGATGTGTTACAAACACAGTTGGCTTTCATTCTCGGCTCTCGAAGTAAGCAAGTCATTCTTGCTCTTAATAAAGCGAATTGATCTTTTTGCAATATAATAAATCCTTTATTAACCAAGCTTGTTCGGTCAAGATGGCTGGATATTAGCTTCGTTCTTTTTTTGCATTTTTATGGACCTAAACTTTGTCTCGGTCCATAAAAATGCAGAACTGAGAACTCGGCAAACATCTAGCCATCTTGACCGCGAGCTTGGTTAATAAAGCAAATATATAGTCACGCGTCAGTGACAAATGCCAGCCGATTCTATTTGATATGCTCATCATTTTCAATTGATTTCAAGCGCCTATGGAGGTTAAAACAACTTTCTTCGGGGTTTTAGCGAGGAGGACTTATAGGTAGATGACTTTTTGTGTCCATCAACAAAATTTTCTTCTGTTTTGAAAATATATGTTGATCACAGATCAGGGACAACTAAATTTTCAAAATCACAGAACTTTTTTTACAGTACCACTGCAGTTTGCTCCAGCATATCCAGGAACACAAACGCATCGAAACCCTTTGCTGGTAAAGCCAACTTGGCAAGTTCCGTTATTGACACAAGGGCTGCTACTACAAGGATTCTGTTCAAAAGGGAAAAAAACAACGCACTGATTAAAAAAGGAGAGAACATTTTTCTCATTTATTTATAGTCACCACACTAAAATAAAAATTTACAAGTAAACATGATAAACCACGTTGAATTACAATAGTGCTAATGGCCAGGCTTGTATATTTATAAGGTTGGCTTTCCTCCCAAAAGAACAAAAACTCTTATTAATGTACAACATCGAACAAGAGGTGTGGGTGCGAGGTCAGATTCAGATCAAGGTGGGGACGAAGAAGCAACAAATAAAAATTCTTGTCTAAAATTTTAAAGCGAAGAGCAAGTGTACGACTTTAAATTCTTCTGATTCCAAACAAAACTTTAAGTTTACGTGAAGCATTTACCTCAATCGCCAGGTAGTAAGCATCCACTTCTTCAAAGAAGGTTAGTTCACTTTTATCAACCGTGGCGTTATTCAACTCACAGTTGTACTTTCCTCCGTCTAAAGGTTTCACATTTATGGAGACACAGTTTGGCTCCATATAACACATCGTACGACAGCTCCCCTCACTAAGGACCTCACTACTCCTTATCACATGCCCCTTAATTGCCTTATTTGCTATCGGTTCTTCAAACAGGATGATGCGACACTCGTCCTCTGCAAAAATCAGATTAAAAAAAAAAGACAAAAAAAAATTAAAGAAAACTTACAACCAAGGTTTTAAACCACCGACGAAACGTCTGTAGTAGCCGTTGTTTATTCTTTTCTCTCGAACAATCAACAATGAACATTTGCAGGAAGTATTATTAATTTTGTACGTTTAAAATACAGCATGGGCATGAATTATAACTCTCAATTTTTAGCCCAGAGCATACGAACGAAAGAAAGAAAAAGACGAGCCAATTAAAAAGAAAATGGAAATTCGCAAAGGATTTCTCGACGACGAGTCAAATAAGCGAAAGAAACCATTACCTAATAAACAAAATTGCTAATATGACATTGCTTCCAATGGTTTGTCCCTACCTGTGCAGCCTCCACAAAAGGCGAACATGATTCCGGAGAAAATGACAAAAACAGAGACGATTAACGGCGTCTCTCGGTCAAATTTATACAAAGACGCCATTTCAACCTTTTTTAAGGTTGAAATGAAGGTTTCAGCTTCCTTTCCGCACCAATAATGACGTAATGACAACTAACAGACTGGCGGAAAACTGATATTGTTTTGGTGAAGCCCCGCAAACACGTATATAGAGTTCCTGTTTGTTCATTTGAATTAAAGTAGCCACTGGGTTATGGACAGATGTATGCACACCCACACTTAACGGCTTTGGTATTCATCTTCTCCAGATTCAAACTAGTTGATCGGTTTCAATTTTGATGCTACTAAAACAAGAGAAGATATGCGTTACGTTGCCTCGGTAAATTATCAATGAATTACTGGATCAAATTTCCTGTCGAGCACCTAGCTAGAACTTTCCTAAACGGAGTGGGTGACGAGTGGTACGGATGCTGAAACGCGATTATCACTTGTAAGACGGTTGAAAATTTTGCTTCATGGCCGTAAATTTCCTTTCCAAAGGAAAACGGCCTCCCACGATCGAAACAATCCATGTGATTATAATTTTTATTGCGTGCACGTTCGCATCCAAACATTTTACAAATACATGTCTTTCACATATGCCTCCAGGCTGAATGTCCTGAATATTGCTGTCTCAATAAATTTTGAAAAGTGACTTTTTTCCATTTATCTCAATTTGTATTAAGGTGTCATTTACAAAGCTAGGAAAAAGCAACCTGTTTGTTGCGCAGGAAAGTTCGACTCCTCAACTATTTTGCATCTTTTCCTTAGACTCTTCAACTAAATGAAAGAAGCAGGTGATAAACAAATTGTGACCATCATTTTCAACGTAACTAACCTTGATATCTATTTGGAGGAACTGAAAACTACAAAATGTTGTCACAAAGTTGCTTTCAGAATAACGCAAAAAAAAAAAAAAAAAAAAAAATAGACACCGACAGAACAACCACGACAAGATGGAAATACAACTCCAGGTAAAAAGCAGAGGAAAGAAACCGCAGTCACGATATCGAGCTCAAAGTTATATAGAGGAGACTTTCCTCAAAATAAAGATGCAAGAATAGTCGATTACAACGGTGTACAAAGCAATAAACCAACTAAACTTCGTAAAACTACGACAGGTGTATACCAAAAAATATTTATCAAACTTCACAACACGGACAAAACTCTGCCATTTTCGAACAGCAATTGAAGTCTGTGTTATTTCGTCAATTTTAAGAGGTTTTTGTAAACTGATCTATTATTCGCTCTTTTAACAGGTGAATAAACGGTCTTAGCAGGTGTAATTAAAGCAAGTCCAGAACTGAGTAAACCACTAAGCTTTACAAAATAACTTTCGCGCGATGAAAAATAAAACAGCATCCATGACAGGAGTATTTAAATCTTTGAATCTCAAGTTTCCAGTTTTCTCTAGCATATTTCTTCACTGAGAACTTAGTGTTACATTCAGCATTTTGTATCTTTTTTTTTCATTTTTTCGTGAAACCGTTCTTTATCTATTTAGCTCAGAGTATCAGTTGAAATATCGAGAAAAGCTTTGAATAGTGATCACTGCTGGGAGTCAAACTGAGCTACAAACGTAGTTTTTAATTTTTTCAATGTTCGGGTTTTATTCGCGATTTACAACTTTATGAGTATGCAAAACATCAAGACGAATACATTTTCACATTTCAATAGCTTTATTTCATTAAAAGCAGAAAAGATATTAATTACTCAAATTTGTATAACAGGTCACTAAAGAATATTGCCAATTTTTGACATGTCTTCCTTCCATAACTCTCGTCATCCTGTAACAATAAACGGAAGTTGAATATATTAAAAAAAAAAAAAGTAGATACACATGAAGCAACCATAGGAGTTGAATTTCAAAAGCTAAAAATGTAAAATGAGAGTCCCTACAGTTCTCATTATGCATTCATTTTTTTTTTTTAATTTCGCTAATTCAATTCTCTGGTGAGCTTTAAAACTGCAGTCTTTGCTCAGGCTTTTCCGCAACAAATCTAATCGCTGAGGCTTCTCATGATCACTCGCACCTGCTCAAATTGCTGGCGAGGTGATATCTACAATTTCTTGAGGTCTCCTTACAACCTTTTCCTGGCAAGATTTTCATGTTATTTTTTTTTCACTTAGCTGCCCAGCTTTGAAAGAACAACGAAGAGCTTACAGATTTCAATTCACTATTAACTAAGCTTAGAGCATTTTTTTTTTTTATATTCAAAGTTCTGAGCGGAAAGATATTTGCAATTACAATTACATAGCAGCCGATTGTTTTTACGGGTACTGTGACATCTTGGAATCATTAAGTGATGACAAGAGAATATCTCTTGATAATGACTGGTTTTAAAAAAGCCAACCTTCATTTTGTTCGTTTTTTCTGTTCATCATTTTCTTACGAAAATCGTTTACATACGCAGCAGTATGAAATACGTCACTGCTCAGTCAAAATATCGACTGATGTAACTTATAATACGGGTAAATCTAGACTAAAAGCATCCCCGCCTTCTTACGTCGCGTCGGGCGAGTCAAAATAAGTCAGTGAAAAATAAACTTGATGTTAATTACCGCGCCGCGAGACTAGCCTCGTGAAGTGAAGTGACGTCGATGCGCCGCGAGAGCTCCATAAGGGAGGCGCTCGAAAAGTAAGGACTATGCACCAAGTCTAGACCTAGCCTGCTTGCAGACGGTAGTTTGTGTTTCAAGCGCGGGATCCAGCGCGGTGAACATTCGGTTGCCATACTGAACGGGTGGAAGATTTGTGACGAGTGACAAAGTGAGAGGGAGGGGGAAGGGTAGAGGGTTGATAGTAAACATGCCTGGGGAGACTGGCGCCAAGTCTTGGTAAAGTACGCATAAAAAAGGTATTATCATTAAGTTGGGCAATAAAAATAGTGCCGCAGCATCTTGGCTATGATACTGAAGGTCAAATCTGTACCTACAGCAACAAAGAAATCATTCATAGGCTCGGCCTTAGCTTGATCATCAACAATAATGTTACCTTGTGCATCTTTGAAGTCTCTTTTTTGAGTGGTTGTCCCTACAAATTTCCAAAAGTCCTCACTATATCTTTTCTTACTGAATTCTTGCCTCCATTAGCTTGCCTGTGATTCTTTTAAAGGTTTGATAACTTCAATCTCTCAGTTTGCAACTAGTTTACAGCTGGAATGACAGGAAACATAAGGTTGTAATTTGTCTAGAAATACGAAACATCGTTTTGACGTAAGTTATCATGCATAATACCGTATTAAGTATTTACGATCGGGTTTATTGTTCAGGGTTATGTCTTTGTCGTTATATTCTGGCTTAACATGCATGTAGACAATGAATTTATGATGGTGGAAACACTTAGTTGTTTTCCGCCCTCGACTAAGTTCAAATTTACGATGGGAGTACTTTCCTGTTCTTTTCACAATTGTTTTAGCTCTTCCGAGAACTAAAATGAAGAAAATAGGGCTGATAAAATTGATTTACTGAAATTCCAGAGAGGCGCTTTAGGTGGTTCAGTAGGGTTATGTAAGATCACGAAGCGCGCGCCAGTGACATCAATCGAAAGTTAATATTCTCGTTGTTTTTGCTATTTTTTAAATCAAAGCTACTGAAACATAAAAAACAAGGGCCTAAATTTGCTGTACAACAGTCACGTCTGAAGTCAAGGCTTTTAGTCCCAAATTAAAACTACTCAAATATCGCCATTTTTTGACGTCTGTTTGACTTTGATTTCAATTTTCTTCAATTTCGTTCGGTAAAAATTTTCTATTATTCTCCGACCGGGTAGAGTCTGACAAGACGAAACTTTTAAAATCGAAAAAAATAGGGGTTGTCAACGTAGTTTTTTCGCTTTTAATATTTTTTTTTGTTTTTTGACTGAGCGAAAAACTTGTCGTACAAATTTTTCTAATAAATTCACAGCAAGGAAAGCTAAAAGGGTATAACTTCTCTGCCAAATTTTAAGGAATTTCACTGAAGGAGATACGAGAAATCTGAGGGGGAACTCTCTATTTTCTCACCTCAATGACAATCACATCATCAGAAAAGGAACTCGCCAAGATCGCTATTTGAGCATGCGTGAACTTTCGAACCACGCGGTTTTGTCGAGGACGAATGTGTAAACACGGGCGGTCATAATCTTTGACGTTTTTGTACAAACTGCTTTTGACCTGAAAGTCAGTCGAGAACATACCTTAATTCACTATGCCACAGAATCCTTGGAAATCTCATCGAAGTGTTTCAAAATTGCGGAGACTATTCTCGTCGTGTTTGTGACCCTTGGAAGCGATGAGTGACTGGACAATGGCGGTCTCGTCAAAATTCACACAAGACCTTTCCATCTAAATCATTGGTACAAATTATTTAAATCCTCATATCTTAGGCTACTGCCAGTAATTTTTTCGGCCATACTTTGCTTTATTGGGCTATCCGCATGACCTGGGTTGTACAGCTTTCCTCGAAAAGACAGGAGTCTCCGATGACGGTTGATAAGATATTTCAGGTCTTCGGCGGCGTCCTTGACAGAGATTACAGAACTTCTTTTCACTTGCATTTCATCAGACAAAGCCAACCTAGGCGAAAGCAAGATTCTTCGAAGAGCGATCCCGTCCTCTAGGGCGTCGTGGGCATCGGAGGTGGTTTGAAATAAATGTTCGTAAACAGAACTCTACCCAGGCTTTGGAAATTTACCTTCTGCGTTTGGGATGGAAGAGTGCTTGCTTTTGATGAGTGATTTCATCAGTGTCAGAGTGTCTGCAAACCGGATGGAACTGATGGAACTGAGCTCCGCGATAAAATTTTCGCCACCGTTTCGAAGAAGTATTGGAATATCAAATGTGGCGGCGTTGTGTCCAGCCAAGATTGTGCAAACAGGCTTTGTGGATCGAGTTGAAGCTGCATCTATGCTGGCCCTCAAAAAAGTTAAGAACTGCCTAAGTACTTGCGATAACTCAAAGGCTTCTACTAGTCGATTATCTCTGAAAAGTCGGCGGATTCCATTGACAGTTTTAACTGTAAGTTTGTTGACCTTGACGCGTGAGAATCTAATGTCTCTGGTTGGTAGAATATAGCATGAGAATTGTTTACCTGACCTGTCCACGGCAACGAGCTGACATACTTCTGCTGATTTTCCCGTTGAATTTGTCTCGATGTCAAATAAAACAAAGTGATCAAATCCACTGTCATCAAATTTTTCCTTTTGAACTGTGGGTCTCGAAGTGTATTTCGGAACTGCATTTTCGTACTGTTCTTGTTGTTGTTTCGTGACAGCAGCGGTTATATCATAAAGATCAGTGATTGAAAGTTCAGAATTGTTCAACTCCAATGTTGTCGCAGAAGAGTTTAGGTTCAGCCCAATGCCACTTTCATACATGGTACCTTCTTTGCCCTCGTTTTTCGAGGTTTCTGAAATCTGGTGTTTGTGTAATTGCGATCGACGTCGCTTGAATGCAACTGTTGATTCCCTTTGTTTGTCCTTCGAACTTTTCATGTCCATTTTCGTATTATGGTCTACACAGAAAAGACCTGGCTCTATGTTAAGTGACGCTAGAGTTTGAGGAATGTACCTGTAACCTAAATTTACTTGAGAGACACTGCAGGACACTCAATAATCATTGCTTTCACTTCCCCCGTAAAAGCGAATTTTGGGGTTCTTCGAGCCCACCACACTGTTCAGAGACTCGTTATGTTGAGAATTTGCTGCAGGTGCAAGTTTGTTTATAACAATGTCTGTGCTATATTCATCAAAGAGAGATTTCAGGGCTGATTGAAGGCTATCTCCTTGGAGGTCGTTGCCATAGGGAAGATCTCTGTGACAATAATGAGAAGGGTCTTTCTTGTATCGACACCGTGTTTTTCTACAACCAGTATGGTCACCAAATGCATGAGGTACAGTGCTTTGAATTGCAGATTTCATGTTTGTAGCATCCCCCTTATTTTGTGCAATACAGTATGTAAAGGATTTGACAAGGTAATTTACAACTTTCTGTGACAACACTGAACTGTTGGGGAACTTACTTCGTTGGCTCAAGTTGTATAGGCGTGTTGTAAGGGATCTTTTTATGTGAACTGTATCACTCCATTTTTCCACACCATAGGGTACCTTTTGCTTCAGGTGAGATTCAATCATTGAATCATCATCCCCAGTGTAAATTGAAAATTTGACATTTGATTTAGTTACCTTATTGAAAAGTTCAACTGCAGCTAAAGGCTCCATTGACTCTCAAGAGCCTGAATGAATTTTTCTACAGTCGTGGTCATTTGGTTGTTTTCCTGCCTTTTTAGCTTCATCACAGGAGTGGCACATTTTATTCTCTGTCGTGTAGTCAAGGACCTTATCAGTTGAAAGGCCCATGACTGCAGCATGTCCGGTCTTAGAGTTGAAACCTCGACCCCGTTTCTGCCACCCCATGTCGTAAGAACAGGCAATAGGTACCAAATTGTTCTGGTCAGGCTTGTTACCATTTTCAATTGCCTTCTCTCGTTCAAGGTTTAGGAATTGCTGGCAACTATTTTTGCTACTAGCTCTATTGCCTTTCCAGCTTCCCTTTCCCGATTTTGAAAAGTTGATGAGTTCAATGCAGGCACATTGAGGATTGAAAGTAAATTTTTTAAATGGGTGTTCCCCACTCCTGTGTGTAAACAGCCAAAGGCAGTTCTCGTGTTCACATCAAAGGTCAATGGACCGCGTGCACCAGATCTGTGCTCTTTTGATGTTTTAATGGTGTTTTCCGCCTTGCATTGGCTAAATATAACAGTAAACGTGCTTGCCATGCCACTGTGCTGTTCTTCAATAACATTGCCAAGAGAAAAAGGGCCTATAAATATTGTAAAATACACTGTAAACAAACAGGAAAAAAAGACTCCATCCACAATATTTGTTATGTTCTTTTATATGATAATGGTGTTAAATATGCTATAGTGCAGTTAAAAATAGTGAGAGTTTACCGTAATGACAAAATAAGCATTCCTTCAGACCATCTGTAAGGGTTTCTAAGTCCACCAGTCTGGATCCTTGTGGCAGGTTGGCCTCCCTCTTAGCTTTATTCTGCTGATGGGAATCAGGGTTGGAGTCAACAGAACAGGTAGGCCGATAATTAGGACAAGCTTGACAGGAAAATCTTACCAAAAATTAAGACTTCCGAATAAAGAAAAATGTACTGACCTCACGTGCTCGTGTCATTCGTTTTGCTGGGGGTTCGTTTTTCTTGGATATGTTATCATACTGGAGCTTCCTTTTGGCATTCCACGTTTTGAACCCTCCGTGTAACCTTTTTATTTTTGTTTCTTTTCTGGTTTCGATCGCTTCCGCTTTGTATTTGACACAATAAGTAAGAACAAAACATGATTCAAGTTAGGAATTGTGGTTTTGTTTTCTTTTACACCAGAAAATTTAATGAACATATAACTGTAATATAAAAAATAAATAGAAAGTTTAACAACAGGAGAGTATGAAGAAATGCAAACAGCTCTACTACTTGATAATTACTGAAGGTTTCAACTGAGACGGGTTACTGTTGTAATTGAAAATTATAAGTGGCAACATCAGTAATCTGCATTAAAACCCTTGAGTTCCTGTTGAAACTTTCTCTTCTCAATATATAAGCATTAAAAATACTGTTCATAAATGTACTTCAGTTGCAGTTTTCAATTGAATGCACAAACTCAACAAAATATATATCTATATACTTTTTAATACAAAAAGTCACCTGGGAGAAGGGGAATGCTATAACAGAGCATTGTCCCAGTGATAATAACATGAACATTTTTGTCTTTAGTGAAAGATACAACAATGGCTTTGGTATCCTGTTAAATGGTAATATAGAGAGGATGCATTCTGATCTTTACCATTATTTTGGTTCTTGCTGCAGTTTAGTTCTCTGCAACACTGACTGCAGCCACAACTTTAGTTTTCTTATCAAAGGTAACAAAGAGCATTGGCGTATTTAGGGATGCTTCAACAACAATATCTTCACTTAATGACTGCTTAGTGTCAAATTTAAACTACTGTAAGGCACTGAGCAAAGTATCATTAAAAAATGTCACAGTGGTATTAATGTCATCATGTCTCAGCAATGCTTGCAAGTGGTACTGACTGCTGCAAGCAGACACTTTCTGCCTGAGGCAACATGTTTCACGCTTTACTACATTCCCTGATGTTGCTGGAAGCTTTTTGTTACATTTGCAACATTGGCGATAGCACATGAAATTTTGAACACCAAGGACTTCAGCATTTGTTGATGTTTGGGTGAAGTAGTCTGGCAAATCACCTGGTGAAGCTACTTCCTCTTGGAAGGGATCAGCTGGTGAAATGGAACAGTCATGCTTTGGTGTAGTAAGGTAAATGGAGTAGTTGTCATTATCCTTCCTCACTTTAAGGTTACAGAAGTTATATGTGTTGTCGTCTGCAACATCAGGTCTTCCCACAGGGTTAGTTTGATTGATCCAGATGGATCTAGGAGGCAACAATCAGCTTTCGACTTCGTGCCATCTCTTGTGATTATTTTCTTCACTCCAGATAAGTGGACCACTTTGGCTTTGCGATTGATAAGTTGGTTATTGGTGACATTCGAGAGCATCGAGATGTTTAGAGTCGAGGGAATCTCTTCTCGTAGAAAAGTGACCTCCTTCAGTTCCTCTATTTGGAATCTTGCATTCATGAGAACACTGTCATTTTTAATAGTGACGTTGCTAATCTTTACTGGGAACTTTTGTTTGCTGTATCTTTCAAAGTCGAGATGTTTGCTTGAAGAGAAACAGACTCCACGTACTTTGGTCGCTTCTGTTTGAAAAAATCATGTCAAAATAGCGAGTCTTATTAGAGTGCTTAACTGGGGATACGTTATCAATTTATCCTGTTTGGTTGTCCATTGTCGTTCAAGTCCTATTACAACTGAGGTGTGTCTACCTGGAGAGCGAAGAGAAATAAATGGTATGAGTAACTGTGGGTTGTACAAAAGGTATCAAAGAAAACTGCAATCTGTTTGTACTACAGGGCACAAAAGCAATAATCATAAAATAAACATACATGGATATGTGTTGCATATCACATATCTGCAGATTACCCCTTAGATGTCAATCACGGTGCATGATTGGTATCTAACGTGTACATTTGAGTTTATTTAATTTTTTTGTACTCATTAACTTTGAATTTTCTCTTTTAAGAAAAAAAGAAAAACACATGGAAGTTACAGTGAAGGTGACAAGAAAACCTTGAAGGTCTATTTTTGAATCAATGCACAGATTGCTTTGTGATCAGAAAAATAAGTATTTAAAATGTGTACATGGATTTTGTGACTCAGGTAAATTAGTGTAGACATGGTCTATAGTGGTGCTGTTATCAGTAGTAGAACATGATACCAGTTGTCTGTAACTGTGATCTCTTATAAATAGATTTATAAAGAGAAATCTTGTCTTTTTCATTTAACCAATTGATTTTGAAATCGCCAATGAAAACTTTGAAACTTAAAATATCAAGGGTAAGAAGTCCTATCAATGTTACACACATTTGTCTAATTGACACTCTTGGTGACCGATATATGCCTATTATGGTAATATGTGGAACTGTTGTAACCTTAATTATAGTTATTTCAACACCACCAGTGTTGTTGCAAAACTGGATATCCAGGTAGAAAAGGAATTTTACTGTACACTGTGGTTCCACCATAAGGTCTTGTATTGAAAACGTCATGTTGACTGTCATTTCTAAATAGGGTATACCCAGTGATACGCAGCATGACTATTCTGTTGGCGTGGAGAGCATCGATCGAACACTTGAAAACATCCTTTAAAGTCTTTTACTCCACCACATTGACTCAAACTTCGAAAGCTGTGGCATACTTAAAAAACTACGTTATAGAAGTTGATCATAAAGTTTACAAGAGCAAAAGGACACTAACTAACTTTCCAAAGTGTGATCCACAAGTGTGAAATTCCTCCTTTCCTCAAAGCACGGGCAAAAGTAGTCTCCTTCACAGCCGTTGTTTGGGTTCGTCACACAACCCTCCCTCCCCCACCAACCGGCTGCTTAAACCCGAGCCACATTCCCTTCCCTGGTTTTAGCCAATCACGACTTCGCTCATATAATTCTAAGTAAGTCCCGCCAAGACTAGTCGTCCAATCAAAACTCTTTTTCTATCAGCGGCTCATTGAGCAAAGAAAATGGCTAATCTCAAAGAAGCTTTTGTTTCGACCGCTTCCAAATTCAAATTCCTGGTTTAAATGATCCCCAGAAGCTGGCATTGAGAAAATTCTTTTGCAAAAAAAAAAAAGATGTATTTGTAAACCTGCCTACAGGGTTTGGAAAATCCTTGATTTATCAGGCTCTTCCACTCGTGTGCGATCACATCAACAATCTTGCTGGGCATATCGTTGTTATTGTTTCTCCGCTCGTAAGTCTTATGGAGGATCAGGTCAATTACCTGCAAAGTATTGAAGTCAGCGCGGTAAAAGTTAGTTCCCAAGCAGAGATTGACTGCCCTAGTATTGAGTATGGGAGATATTCGTTAGTTTTCGGCTCACCAGAAGCGTGTCTCAAGAATGATCGTTGGCGATCGATGCTAGGAAATGATCTATACCGTGCGAGGTTATGTGCTGTGGTTATCAATGAAGCACATGTTATAAGACAGTGGTAAGTCAAGAACCAATTCCTTACTTCTCTTAACATGCCATTTTAGCTTCGCCTTATGTTATTTAAGTTTATATATTTTCCTTTTACAATTAAGTCAAGTGGTTAACAATAGGAATGCTCACTTTCTCGAGGGCATTTCCAAAGCAGATGTGATAGACGTAAGCTTGATTTACAAAGGTGTTATCGTGTTCACAGTCCTGTCAAAGAGCTCTTGTTCACCGACATTATCCTCCTCGTCCGTTCGCAGCAGTCTTTGCCCCTTTTTTGTCTCTTGTCAAATGAACTTTTACCGGAAATGTAAATTTTATCTTTTGTGAGTGAAATCAAGGAACAAATGAAGCATCTTGAACTACTTTCTACCAATTTCATCGGAGTTAAATCCATGGGAAATTTTTGAGATGACTAGCAACTCTAGAAAGCGCCGATGAATTTACGCGGGGAACTTACGACATTGAAATTTGATTGATTTTATCGTGAAACCAAAGGCGACGTGTGATTGGTGCAAACGCGCATTGTCACGTGCAGTCATCGTGAAATCTAAACAAAGGGAAAGGAATGTGGCTCGGGTTTAAGCAGCCGGTTGGTGGGGAAGGGAGCGTTGCGTGACGAGCCCAAACAACGGCTGCGAAGGAGACCAGGGTAAAAGCAAATGGTGATCAAAAGATCTGAGTCATCGTCATATTTTCTTCCCCGAATTCAATTGCTCCCGACTCTTTCTTGCGGTTTTCTACTTGAATCCAATTGGTCAACCGACAGTTTCCGAAATTATAACTATAACATATAGACATGGTTACACATTCCACTGTTTGAAAATCAGTGTACAATTCATGTTATCAGTCACGTAAGGTAAACTACCAGTAAAACATCATATTTCGTGCTCAAATGTGGCGCATATAAAGTGCTTTTCGAATTCCGTACGCTCTTCCATTGTGTCTGCGTGCTAACGCACCAGACACAAAAATCACTGGGATCTGGAAGAAAGTAAACACAATATGGCGGCCTTTCTGAGTTACACTGTTGTTCGAAGATGGAAAGAACTGCTTATTCTAATACCACAGCAGGAGGAAAAATGGTATTTAAGAGGTCTTGTAACTTCCAGTTTATGTCATCTGCTGTTTATGGAGCTTGAATGAAAAATGTGACTTGGAAAGCGGTTTAACTCTTAACTGGAGACCACGTGAGATCCGTTCATGTCAACCGGTAAGACAAACTTTTACTGACCTTTAACATGGCTTGACAGATATATTGAATCATTTTTTTCTCTGCTTCCTGTTATTCTTAGTTGCGAAGCAAGCCTGAAATATTTTCGAATTATTCTGATATTTTTAATACTTTTGGCACAATTTTAAATGTTTTTCTGGATATTCAAGCCATGTACGTATAACTCTACCAAGGAGCTGAGTTTGCAGCACAAGGTTCTCAATCGGGCTAAACACATTTCCTGTTTGTTTTTCAGCTTATGTCATCGACATTCGTTAGTCGGCACTATTTGAGAAATGACTTTATAGCTGATAGTTAATCCGAAATTGTCAGCATATTTATATTCTTTAATTCTTTAAGACTGTCCAATTGAAGATTAATTTGGATAGTTAAAGTATCCAAGTTAGTCCTTGACTGGACATTTTTAAAATATTAAAGAATAACAGCTTAACTGAGTGGTGTCCAATTACGACCGACTAGGTATGAGAAACAGGACTACATGCTTATCCAATTTTGGAAATGATCGGATGCAAAAAATTCCTCCAACAGCCAAATTGGACTCAGCCTATTGTATATACAAATAATGCAACTTCATGTAGATGCTAAACCTGGGCAAAGGAGAATATCTAAAAGGGGTGGTACTTGGAGTGCTGTTGGCCTCTCAGAACCCCAAATCGTCATAGTGTATTCTGTGGCCAATTATGACAAACGTAATCGTCATGATCCCAATTTAGTCACCTTCTGTTTATACATCAACCTTATAAAGCCCTTTAAGTAGATCATCTACCACGGAGCCAATTATTAAATATTAAAATAACAGCATTAAATACCGTAAATCCTCTATTAAGCCCCCTGGGGGCTTATATTTTTCAATCACGTTTGAGGAGGGGCTTAATAGAGACACTTGTAGGGGGCTTAAAAGAGAGGGGGGGCTTACACAGTATTTAATTTAGCAAAATGCATCACCTGTAGCAAAAATACCGTGGTGTGAGACAGAGTAGACTTACGTGTTGTACAATTAAAGTCACTGTCAAAAGTATTTAATTCACTTGTGGGAGCCTAAGGGTAACAAAGAAAACATTCTTATTCTTCAAAAATGTGCTTTCGGTCTCATGGTCATCGGTAATTTTTATGAGAATGGTTACTTATATTGATTTGTCGTACATAACTTACAAACGAAAATCTCTGGAAAACTCCTCTTATATTTACATTTTTTATCTCTTGCATTTAAATATTTTCTATAAAAAGCCTTGAAATTTATGATACTATAATTCTATGGTATTTCGTAATTTGATAATCTAAACAAAACAGCGGAAAGTGAAATTGAAAAGTTAGAAACTTTATGGTCAAGATTCAATGTCAAAGTCAAGGATTTCCTCCTCTTCATTCTCATCAACCTCATCCAAAATAAGGTGTGCGACGTCTTCTTGAGCCATCTCTTCTTCTGAAACAGTAGTGCACTCGAAAGGATCGGTCTCTTCCTCCTCTTGGGGAAACGCTTGCAATGTAGGTAATAGACTTTGGCATGGACCATGCTTGATACACGTTATTTGATCATCCTCCGACCCATGAAGGTGAGACGATAAAGCGCAAACCTTAAATGACCTCTTAATGACCTCTGCGGGTAACTTTTCCAGGCTTCTACAGTAGTACCCATTCAATCATTTGCTGCCGTGACGGCCCTTTCATATTTCCATGCGCTGTTTACACACCCGTACTTAACCGCTTTGGTATTCATCTTCTCATGATGAGAAGATGAATACCAAAGCGGAAATTAGAAATTGATCAGTTCTGACCAAGAGATATCGTCAATGGTTCAGGGCCTACGTATTGAGTTTCAACTTCAGGTTTACTGAGTGAGCACTATGTTTCTCCACTGTTGTGTTAGACATCATGTCATTCCACACGGCTGTCTCATCCATGGCAAAAATATTTTTCAACTCCTAGTTCATCTTCATACGGAGTCGTCTTAATTTCAGGATATACGCACAGAGCTTGTCAATCAATTGATCTTGGCTTTTCTGGGATTCAGTTGTGCGACACTTCACACTCATTCCATTTCTATTCATGAACTTCTCAAGCCAGGCTTGGCTAAACGTCAATTTGGTAATGTTGAGATCTTCTCTCTCCTTTTCTTCCTGGAACTTTGCAGCTTTAAGCATGATAATTTTTCTTGAGACACGGCTATCAAATATCCACTCTAACAAATTTTCTTCTATTTCTTTAGAGGTAAGATGTCTTCCACCTCCATCAGTCTAGCCGTTGCCGTTTAGCACCACCAGACCTCTTAAACTTTAATTCTTCTATTTTGTCTCGCTTTTTCCTCCAGTCACGAATACTGTTTCGATCAATTGTATAATTTTTCACGGCACCGGGATTTGAGTTTCTTTCAGCATAGCGGATGACTTCTAACTTGAATACGAACGCACCTTCTCACCTTTATAGGAAAATGATTTTAACTTACACTCCTCCATTGTAAAAAATAACAAAAACAGAACTTTATGAATAAAGCAACAGTTATTGAACACACGTGGCAAGTCTGCTGTGCCGGTATAAGCCGCTCACAGTGATGTGATACAAAAGGAATGTTCTTGATGACAACATAACTGACACCTTCGAACAAATACACGCTGTGCGACAAGGATCATCTAGCATCTGCTGATCCTCGCTGATCGTAGTAAGATATACCTAAGCTGTAATTTAAAATGGCAAGAGTTCAGGGAGTATCCTTTGTCCAGCTCTACTCTTGCAAATTTGAATCTGTTGCTCGTGGTCATCACATTTATTTAAAAAGTCTGGAAGCCAGAAGTCGGGGAAAAACTCACGTGCAAGCACAGGGGGCCCACACAAGCGGCGTGTCTGGTCGTTTGTTCGAAATATAAAGAAATTTTTGGGAAAACATTGGAGAGTCGTAATATCGTAAACTTGAGCGATTTGGTAGATTTTGCGTTGACTGTTACTTTACTGTATAAGAAGGAGACAAGGATGGAAAGCTCATTTTCTACCGGGCGATTCTACTTTCTGGGTGAAAATCTGGTGGCAAGGTTCGATAGCTGAGCGGAGTGGACCCAAGTCATACATAGTAGTATTAAATGACGGCAGAGTGTGGAAACGTCACATCGATCACGTGAGACGGGACGGCATGGGCAGGTCGGCATCAGAACCAGGTGCAGAGAGAGAGAGTATCAGGACCAGTCCTTGGAGGTTCCATGGGCTATTCCGGTCAGGTCGGATATTTCTGGACAACTCCAGATACCACCGGATGCCCAAGAAAGTGTATCAGCTGAAACAGATTCAGCTCAGGATCAAAAGCATGACGCAACACCGGCAGTAACAGCGGAGGCACCAGCGATGGCTCCTTCCCAATAATAAATGCTGAGGAATAAAACTACCGTGTTCTTTTGGTTTCAGCGCTTCCACTTCTTCCTTTTGCCACTGTTGTATCACATCATCATCACAACCTAGTACAAGTAAATACAAATTGTATTGCAATAATCGGGCAGAAACGCACGCATGTAACTCATTGTGCTGTTTTTCAATGCAATGAGTAAAAAAAAAAGTTTAAAATGCATACCTGGAAGTTTTTCAGTGAGTTCCTCAAGCTTTGCACTTACATCATCTAGAAGAGTTTCTGCCCTAGCAAACTTTGCTTTTAGAGTAACACCTGTGAACATTGAAAGGAATCAGTTTAATGTGTGTTCATGAGAGTAATCAACCTCGACTTACATCTTAACACACGTCCTTATTGAAAAAATGAAGAATTGCAACTTATACGACAGAAAACACAGGGTAGATAAAGCTGTCCAGCAAACGTTCTGGTCAATAGTTGATATATCTTTTACTTTTAAGCAAAACCTACAGAAACGTGAAAGTTATGTGTTCAATAAAATTAACCATACCAAATTTGCGATACAAATATTGGGCATAGTGAAGAAGCCCATCAGTCAAAACATCTGTCATCTTGTGAGCACGTCATTTCTTTAGTGACAGAGGAAAACCTACGCAGAAAGGACCATAACCTTTCCACCCCTTCTCCATCTGTCAATCCAGTTCCCTTGATCCTTCTTGGACTGTATTGGATCTACAGACAATCACATTGAAGATAAACCTAAGAATCAATATGGCATGGACCTTGCATGAGATAGTTAGCCAATACATGTACTAGCCTGCAGTGCAGGCAGATTTTAGCAGTGTGAATGAATATTTCCAAATCGAGTGTTCAAAGCACCATCTTGAATTAGGAAAACAGTGGAGAGTTAGCGCAGAAATATGTTTACCAAGCCAGTAGGCGTGAGACCTCCTCCCACATTGCATTCTCGCCCCAACTTTCCAGTAAAACAAACACTCAAAAGATAACAACCACTAAAACCACCTAATTTAATTTTCAATTTAGGTAAAATTAACCTTGAGTAAAGGCTCACTGGCCGGTGGTCTTTTCCGAAGCTGATAGGTTTATGTAGGGTGGCCACTCTTTTAAAGGGAACATGTACATGTGCTTAAATATTTTACCTCGCTTGCTAAGCTGACGCTTGGAGATCATTTGCTTTTGATTTTGGAAACTGCTGTCAGATTTCTGATCCCACACTGTTCATCCATTGGTAAGCGTGGGATGTTTATTATAATTACAACTGTATTTAACCAATGTCGCGGTATTGCCACACATTTCTTCACATTGTCACCAGGCCATTTACCGTTAAACTGATATATAATTACTAACCTGGCATGATGCCTTGTGCCCATAGCAATGGAATATGGGTATGGCAACATCAACACCTTCCAAGAGGCTTTCCTGAGATGAACACTAAGAAATATAATCATCTAAATGAAATTGTGTCCGAAGTAACAAACTATTCTGGAGTTAAGATGTGATCTCACAGATATGCATGCAATTTAAATGTAAGCAATAATGGGAATTTAACCACGCACAAAGAAGAAACGAATCTGGCCCCATTGGGATTTCAACCCATGACATTGTCGTTAAAATGCTCTACCCACTGAGCTATGAACCCCCATATGTTGGGAGCAAGCCAGTATCCACGAGAGGAAGTGATGAAACAGGCAATGGACTTGAACGTGAGCTGCAAAAATGAAGTTTTATTTGATTAACCAACTGCTCAAAATTCAGTTCATAACTCTGACGATTACATCTTCATTTAATTTCCACAATTCACATAACTCCAGACTGTTCCAATAAATTATTTTATTTCATCCCAAATTTAATAGATTATACTTTGGACAGTTCTACAAAATCAAATACCACTTTAGAATTACCATTTAACCTCCTGCACATACATGTTCAAAAAATTTACTTACCTTCAAAGGGTTTGCTAATAACAAGCGATGTCATACATGATGATTACTCTGCTTCTGGTGCTCTTATTAAGACTTCTCATTAAGCCTCTTAAGCTCATTAACAGAGTATGATATTCTGTAGAGAGAAAAGATTATTGAAAAGGTCAATCAATAACCAGTTTTTTCTTTTGTATCTTTTTACACAAAATCTAAGACAAATTGAATATATTTCCTATAATATGACATTCAAATTAATAACAAAGTTATACAATGGTGATGCTACTAGTGTAAAGAATCATGGGACGCTCCTGCATAATGTATATACAAGTGTGCTAATTGTCAGCATAACAAATTCATAATAATCATGGCTCTATCATGTAATTCTCTAACAAACAATACATGTAGGATTGAGCACAACATAAGGTAAAATGTATTTACATAATTATACTCCATACCTTTCACCATGCTTTATGTTAGGGAATCCTTTAGGAAAGTCATGTCTGCATACTCGCCCAAAGACACCTTTCTCGTCAAAGAGTTTGTTTTTGCCTTTTGATCTTAAAGCTGAAAGAACCTCTCCAGCATGGAGCTTACTGCAGTTCTTTGATAAAAAAGGGACAAAAACAAGAGATCTTGAATTCAAAGGGCCAAAAGGAAAATCATACAGTTCTCAAATTAACATCTGAGCATTGCATCATCTTATATACAGACCTGTTCCATGTCTGCTCCAGCTTTGCCATAACTGTTGACAAAATTGTCAACATCATCCTGGTCTGCAAATAGGAGTGTTCCATGTTTGGGTGTTCCTAAAACATGCCCTTTGTCCTTTTTCTACACAATCCAAAGCACCCATCCATGCTTTCAATGAGTACACCCTCATCCTATTCAAAAGAGAGGGGAAAAGAGAAAAATAGATATAAAACAGAACAGCAATAACAACTTAAAATGAATACTGCAGAACTACAGGACTAGTGTAAAGATGAGTGCATTTTGTGTGCCCCAAAATGAATGCCATAATAATATTCCTCAAGTGCAAGCTACTATTCAGAACAAATTACAATGTATAGTTACCCTTGGACATATAGGACACCAAGCTCCATTGTACAAATTTCCATTGTAGTTTGTACAATGCTTGAACTCATGCATGAAATACCTTCACGTGAAAACAACAAATGTCAATTAGGACTAATTATTTTCTTACAGCAAGTCAGTAGATGTACATGTACAGCAAGACATATGTCTTGTAAATTAATGTAAATGGAATCTTCACCTTAAAACAAACAATCAATGTATCTTTGAATCATATGAACACAAAAGCGACAAAAGCAAAGCATGAGTTTGACATCTATATATTTAAGCGGGGCAACTAGATAATAAATAAATAAATATAATAATTATAAAAAGAAGCACTTGTAATTCATGTGACTGCCTCTACTATTACTATTACTACTACTACTACTACTAAAAATAATAATAATAATATTAATAATAATAATAATATAACAAGAACAACAACAGTAATAATAGTAGTAATAATTATATTTATTCTAATATCAATAATACCTTAGTAGACCTTGTACGTCCACAAATTAGCAGCTTTGATACTCTCAACCTATAACCACACATACCTGAATTCTTCAAAGCATTCTGAATTAAGGATACTGTAAATTGAGCTCACCTAAGAAAAAAACAGACCGTCCAACCAAAATCAATCAATTAAAAAAAGTCTGGTCATATGTCTGAAAAAGACTCTTTGCAAGCAAACCTACATGTGTTGGTTGTAGCTGAGGATTGAGTTCTGTGATCACTTCTGTGATGTTTAGCAGGGACACTTGACAATGAAGAAAGACCTTCTCCACAAACTCCGTCAGTTTGAAGCTGAATCCTGTGGTGGGATTTGCTGGTGACCCTGGCCAGAACTGACATTTAGAGAGTGTGACAGCATGCGGCTGACAATCACACACTTATACATATCTGAGGTGATGATTTCCTGACATTCATAAAAATATAAAATGAACAACTTATGAAGTTAAGTAAACAAAACGAAAAAAAAACAACATTACATACAGCTTTACATACCTCTTACTTTGTTGAGGGCCATGTAGACACCTTATTAACCAACTGCGAGGGCCATACTGGGAGAATATTGGCCCGAGGTCTTGAAAGTAGAAACCAAGTGCAGCGAGGTCTCTACAGAAAATTCCAAGGGCCAATATTCTCCCAGCACGTCAGAAAAGGCTCTTACAGATAGATGCAAGCCAAGTTTATTGTTTCTCTTTGGACTTAAGGGCAAGCCATATTATTACAAAACTTACTTGCACGTGGGATCGTTCAGGACATTACTCGGTCCAATACTTAGAAATTATTGGACAGCCAATTATTGGCCCTGACGTATTGAGAGAATTTAAATATCGTATCATTATCATCAGCGTTCTTGATTTTAGGGAAGCCGCAGGAGAATGTGACAAAGGAACATATTAAATTGAAAAAGAACGCTTCGTTTTAAAACCATTCTAGTATTTTCTAACTACTATAAATGAAATGAGCTGACCTGAGGCATCCAGAAGTCTGAAGAGCTTTACTGTTGCGGTTCTGCACGTATGGCCATATAGCTAACAGTTGCCTCATCTGCATACAAAGGAGAAAATACCCCATCCTATTAAAATAAAGAAAGTAAGAAGTAGATAAAAGTACAGTTTAACCAGATATGTTACACTAAAAGTAGCTAGAATACAACCGGCCCAAAATATTCATACACACCTTCCATTGCTCAAGTACATGAAACTTGTTTCGATTGACATGTAGAGCTCGCGCACATTCAACACAGAAGTACTGGCGAGGGCCACAGTATTTACATCGTGTTGTAGCGATACTCTTTTGACAGTTCACACAGTTAGTATTGTCTGGAAGATGCTGTTCTTCAATGTACGAATTCAGCAACTTTTCTCGTACCTTTTCCCAGTTAGTACAGATACTCAAAACACGATTTTACTGTTGAGTTGAGAGTTTCTGCTTCTCGAGATGGTCAAAAGGGACATCTTGTTCTACTGGACTGTTGGTGTCCTGACTATTTTCCTCCGTACTCTTATGAGGCTGCTTCCCAAGATCCACTCTCAGCGGAATCGATACAGTGGTTTTCTTTCCATCGCGCCCAATATTCTTCACATCAAGGAAGAGGAACTTTAACCGAAGCATTTCGCAGCGATCACCTTGGCTTGTTCACCGATGAGTGAGGGATTTGATTGGTCGAAATGTTTATGCATATTTATTAAGCTACTGGAAAGACTGAGATGATCATTTAAAACGGCTTGAACCCACTGATCTAAAGTTAGATTAGGTGGGTGTTAGCCATTTAGATTGTGTAAGTAGGATGCCCTATAGATCAAAATTTCACGTTTTTAAAAAGATCCTCCACTGTTTTCGAAAATATCGCTTAAAATGCTCTTTAAGTGTCCAAAAGTAGAGTTTTCAGACAGAACAATGTTCTCTCCCCTTAGATTTTTTGTTTTGGCCTCTCAAAAGAGGCGTTCATGACCAGCTAGAACGTCCCGCGGTCGCCATTTTGATCGGCGTGCAAGGCTCTCTGGGGTGATGACGTAAAATGCTTGCTCAATCCCCTTGCCCTCGGTAAAATTGGTAGCAAAATGCCGCATTGCGTTGCTTTTGAGTGTAGTATTCAAGCTAAAAACAGGAAAAACTATCCCGAAATTCGTTTCCACAATTTTTCGAATGATGCAGCGATTCGACGAGCTTGGATTCATGCAGTTGGAAGGACATCCTTGCCCAAAGACTCACGTCTGTGTTCGAAGCACTTCCAACAGAGTTGCTTTGAAGAGTCTTACCCCTTTCCTGTAGCTTGTGTTTTGTCTTACAACCTTCCATAAGTCCATGCTATTGCTTGTTTTGCTGAAGATTTTTTTTGAGAATTTGTCAGTCTTTAAAGTAGAAACCGTTTTTATCGTGATATGAAGATCCTACTTGAAAGAAAGTCTTATGACTTATACGTACATAGTTCTCGTGACTGATACTGAAGAAGATTCTGCCAAATGACTGGAGACAAAATTTGAAAAAAACTCCATTCGAAACCGTCATCTTTTCGTCTAGCTTAGAGCTTCTGCGTTTTTCTAAACCCTTCTTCACGCATTTGACAGGTCTTTGTTGGATAAACAAATTTTCAGTAACACGTTTTCTACATCTATTTGTTGAATTGTGTGAATTAAATTCTGTCGTCGTCAGAGATGTCACTGAGGGGCTCTTCTTTGCTTTTTGCAGTCTTAATTTGAAACATTTTATTCATGTGTGTGGTAAAACTTTAAATTGGCCTTAAAAGTAATAATCGACTATTGGAAGATTCACGAATATATGCGCTGTTAAGACTGTTCTACCAAGGTTGTTCCAACAACTTTGTCCAGAAGTTTGCATCCTGGTGTAGAGACAACGGGGAGTAAAATGAGGTCGGAATTGTCTTCAGTGAAAAAAGAACTAAAAGATTCACGCAATAAAAAATCCATCATCAATCATCAAGGATTGGTTGAGACAATCAGTCTCCTGAACGCAGGAAGATAATCATAGTATTTCCGCCTTGAGTGATTTTGGAGTCTTAAGAACCTCGGAAGTGATATTTTTCCAGTTATGAGTTGAATGCCTCATCACATTCTTTTTAGATTATTAAAAGTAAAGAAATTAATGAAAAATAAGAAACTACACAGAACAGCAATCATTCGCAACATTTAGATTCAAACTCACCAGAACAAGCGAAAACTGATATCGCTCTGATTCCGAATAGGATAGAAATGATGAAAGGGAAAGTTGCGGCTGCAATCTTGAAATATACCGAAGAATTCATCTTTGTTATAAGTGGAAACTGGTTTACGGCAAAGGAAACAACCTGTTTAAATTTCAGTAGGTGTAATATATATCCCCGATACGGAATGTTAATTCAAAGAGGTTTTCTAAATACTTATCAGTATCCTCCCAGAGTTCCCGATGAAAAGTGATCGGAGTGACGTACCTCCAGTGTGCCAAACACAAAAAATACAGAAAGAGAGGGTGTATTTTTGGCTCAAGGCTGAAAACTTTTGAAAAATAATTACAACGTCATGCACGTACCAACTGTTAGGTCAATGAACCCATATGACAGTCTTAATTTTTGATGGACAGGTCCTTTTTGGAAAGATCTTGGTTTTTCAAAGGCATTTCATTTATCACATAATTTCCGTGGCAATCAATGGTGTGTGATTAAGGAAATGACCATTATTTTTGAAGAGGAAGATATAGAGGCGCCATTGCATTTCTGCTAATGCCATGAAAACTTTTATACACCATTCATTATTGCTGTTATGCCATCGTCGGACAATGATATGTCATCATCTATGACATATCAAAAGAATTGGAAAACGTTCTAAATTTTCTGAAAAAGCCATTATTCATAAACAGTCATTATCATAACAATGCAGTGCTCTTAGCGCTTCACTGACAAGTCCACGCGGAATAGGAATGACTTCAATAAGGTAACCACGATGGCACAGGCCCTATACTCAGTGCATGCGTATCTAGCGGAAGTCTGGGTATTTACATTTTGTAAGAAATTGCCTATAAATGGAATAAACTAAGCGCTCTCTACATTGCCATGTAATTCCTGCAATGTGGCCTTGTCTTGGCACAAACAGAGAACAAGGGGCACCTGTTAGGGGTATCGAATGGTCTTTGCGAGCATTTGCGAGCATGTGAGCAGTGTGTTTATTTATGCGAGGACGAGCAGTTGACAAATTTTTCTTTCGAGCAGCAAACACTTTAGAAAATACAGATGGCGAGCAGAGAGCACTTCGAATACTTCGTAAATTTTCCGCAAGCCGGAATCTCTCTTTTATTAATAGGGTACGTTGTTTTGCGCCAAGTAGTAGCTAATAATCTGGCCGACACTTCCAAAACAGAAGAATAGGTGCAAAGCTAGGGCGGGTTAACCAGTCCCAGCATCTTACTGCTAACTGTGACCTACTTGATGCCAAATTACGTCACGTCGCTTCACGTGAGTCAGTCAGGGTGGACGTTCTGGAACTTCAAGAGCTCTTAAGAAGATGTACTAGATCCAAAGCCTGCGATCTAAAGTTTTTCATCTCTCTCTAACCCGACGCTAAAATGGATGGTATGCTTTTTCGGTTATATAGTTCTTATGAAATGTAAATAACGTGACATTCGGTCTAACAAGCATTTTGGGCTTACATACATACATAAACTTTATTTACGTGTCAAGGTATTTAGCTAAAAGCTAATCGTGGACACTATAAATGAATAACATGAGTATAATATAAGATTAAATAGTGTATATGTAAAAATATTAAGGATATATTCTCAAAATATCATTAATATATATAAAAAGCATCAATATATAAAACTGTTACAGACAATCATATAAGCAGCAATAGCATGTATATACAGAATTTAGAAAGTTAAACGTCTAGAAAATTTAAATAAGACGAATTTAATAGAGGGTAGGGGAGCACACTCCCAATACACCAGGCAGCCACACAGCAAAAGCCACTATGCATACCCACCTCTTTAAGATGAGCATGAACTTAACAGTATTATAAATGAATATAGGCTGATAGTTTCGAAAGAAACTGTTTGGGGCTGCGTCGGTGGGAGTAACGAAATAATTTGGATATATCAACAAACTTGAAATGGTAAATTGGCCACCATAATGATTACAAAAGCTAACGTTTCGAGCGTTAGCCCTTCGTCCGAGCGAATAGACGAAGGGCTAACGCTCAAAACGTCAGCTTTTGTAATCATTACGGTGGCCAATTTACCATTTCAACTTTGTTGATATATCCAAATTAACAGTATTATATCTGGGAGCAGGAAAATCACTTCGTAAGTTATAATGCTTAACTTGCTAAAAACATATTACATACATGCTCTGGAGCTAGTGAATTTTTAACCTTATAGATTTAAATTAGTATGTCTTGTAACCGTCTGTTCTCAAGACTAGAGAGTCTTCCCTTCTCTAGGAGTTCCTCATACGTAGCGTTTCTATCATTATATACAGCACGTAATGCCCGTTCTTGTACCCTTTGCAAAAATGCCACACTATGTGACAATATGTTAAGTTAGGTAGAGTTGCTGATTTGTACAATTGTAACTTCGCTTCTCCGGTAATCATTTTTCTGAGAAGTACTAGAACACCAACTTCCCTACATGCCATTTTACATATATCACTTATATAAGTACTGAAACTAAGTTCATCATTTAGTGTTACTCCCGCTTCGGTTTCGATGATCGGCAAACTGGTTTCCCGCTGATCGACTGAAAAAGATTCAATGGCAATGAAGCTTTATTTATTTGGAGGCTTCTAGTCCTAAACAATTACAACCGTACAGATCTGACAAGCTCTAGTAGTAGCTCTGAAGGTCAAATAGTACTTGTAATAGTAGTATTTCTCTAGATTACTTTCTACCTTCGCGGGTGCCTTTCGAGAAGAATTCTTACATTTCGTGTTTCCGGGCGACATGGAGACATTAAGTTTCTATACATGTCTCCTCGTTTAGCTAGGCCTTTAATTTGTAATCAAAATGATTAAAGCAACATTTCATTAAAGAATTTCTGGTAAACCCCAAACGACCGAGGGTTGTTATTAATGTTGTTTTGTTTAATCGGGTTTCATATGCCACCGTTTGGCATCAGATTTTGATAGTTATTATTACTAGTGGCTAGGAAGCTTCCAAGGTTGAAAAAACCGCTACAAAATGCGGTCCGAGTACACTGTTTCAAAATATTATGACTCCTTCCATTATATTTTCCATTACACACTGGAAAATCCATCAAGGCTACAAACCCTGATAATTTGCTCAAATAAATGGGAATTTAGATCAACAAAGGTTCGCAAGTAATGTTGTCTCCACAGGAGATTATGTCACCCCCGTTGCGTCGAGCTTCCTATCAGAATTTCCTAGTAAATAGATCATGTTGCAATCTCGTTTTCTTGTTCAAGCGAAAGAAGGTTTAAGTCATTAGGTAAAATATCAAGGAAACTGGTCAAAGAAACAACAGTTGTAAGGTTAGCTTCAAGCAATGAAAGCGAATCTACTGAGGGAAAAAGCAAAACCAGTATTAACAGAAATAAAATCTTTTGGGTACTTGTTAATAACCAAAGAAACAAGTCAACAGATAAATGATCATATAGTTGAACTGCGAATCTGTATCCCTCTCGAGCAGAAAGCCTGCGACAATAAATTATGATAAAGAATAAATCAATAAGCGAAATGCTTTTCATGGAGCTTCGCGGCGTTTTTCCGATAATACACACAGCGCCTCCAAAACAGTTACAGGCTGAACTTTTGAAGAAAGACTGAAGCCGGAGGTAAGGATGTTTCAAACCTCTTGCTTTAACTGATTTATCGTTTATATATGAATAAAAAATAAATACAAAGCAGGATTAACGAAATTTCGGGCAATCGAGCACTCGTTAACGAGAATGCGAGCATGCGAGCAGTTGCAAAAATTTTGCGAGCACGAGCAAGCGAGCACCCGTGTAATTTTTGCGAGCAATTCGAGCAAAAGCCAAATTTTACGAGCACTTGTAAATTGAATGGGACCATTTAATTCCCCTCCTGTTAGTGACCTACATCACTGGGCGTAAATACTTGAACAAATGTAGCCCACAACTTCAAGTTTCTTATTTCCAACGGCGAGGCAGCCTAAGCGATTCATTAGCTGTTACGAAGGGCTAACGCTTGAAACGGCGGCTTTTGAGACTCTTTACGGACGCCAATCCACATTATCAACTTAGTTGATAAAACCACTTTATCTTGTAATACCTCTACCGATGCAGCACTACAGTTTCTATAGAAACTTACTCCATTTATTCACTGGGCTAATTTGATTCCCTGCCGACTTTTTATTGTTATAACTTTTTTAGAGCTTAGCAAAACATCATTTGAAGGCAGGTCTCTTGCGATGACCATGACTCTTTGAAGAACCCAAAATATGATGACGCAGGCTCCGACTGTAGTCCAGCAGGTAATGCTTGTTCAAAGCCGAAGCGTGAATAATCTTTTGTGAAAAGTTATCAGTAAAATCATGGCATGTTATCTTCTTTGTAATTCTTGTCTACTAACACAAAGTCTTCTTCCCACGTTGCGTAAGAACTTTAAGTTCCTTTCCAAAGTATTCGCTCATAAGAATGCTTTCAGCTTTTCAATTAAGTTATCGCAAAATTAGAGCTTAACAGAATTGGAATTTCTTTGTCATTAGATCGATAGCTCTAAAGTTGCCTGTGATGATAATTAATTCAACCGAAACTAAAAGGCAGTTTACACGGCAGAAAAATCGGGTACGGACTTGTCAAAAAAGGAGTACGGACCTGACATTTTTGCCCGTGTAAACAATCCGTACCATTTTTTGGGGGATGGGTACGGGTCTGGACAAATTTCTTGCATCACGCGTCGCCATTTTGTTTACAAGAATTACCGTATCTACTCGAATAAGCGCCGTACCCCCGATGCAGCGCTTATTCGAGGAATTCCGTATAACCAGGAAAAACACTATAAAACAATTTTAACACAGCATCAGCAATTTATATTCTTTAAATGTGATATTCTTTACTTCAAAGTGACTGTATTTCTCTGCTCGGGTTATGAAACGCTCGGGGTTTTTTCACCGGATGAATTTCCCTCGTAATTCTAGATTTACTATCAGTTTAGCATCAGTCCATTGGAAAATTGACAGATAGAAAGTGTACCGTTGAATAAAAATATAGAAAAAGTAAATTTGTGTGGTACAATTTTTAAATAAGCGCCGCAGCGCTCATTCGAGTAAATATGATATGCATGTTAGATAACAGCACACAGCTGTACCAAATACTGTAGTCCCATGCAAGAAATTGGTCCGGTCCCCCAAAAACTGCAGTGTAAACGCAACCTTGCTAACTTGATCCTTATGCCTCTTTTTGTCCGACCCGTGGTAAAACATCATCCGTGTAAACGGCTAAAATTATGCGGTCCGTACTACTTTTTTGACACGTCGGTACACGATTTTTCTGCCGTGTAAACGGCCTTTAAAACAACTGGATCTACTCAAAATATTACAATAGAAGTCGATAGGGAAGATTAGTTTTTTTTGGTCCTATCTTAAATCGAGACCGAGAGTCGTCTAAGTCCTTATAATAATTTTTAGATGAGATTCATGATCAAAGGATTAATTAACTGAAGTTAAATTAATATCTCATGTAAGTGGAATTTATACACCAGGACCGGGTTGTTCAAAACACGACTAACCCGGGGTTAGTGTAAATTTTTAATCTAATATAATAGCTCTGGTCAGTGGTTTTTTCTTTTGTATCTTTTTCCTGTTAGTTTTGAGTCATCGAGAGAAGATTCAACAAAGCTTTGGCTCCTATACGCACTCTGCTATACGAGAAATTAAAGCCAGAGTCATCTTTTAATCCCACATTTACGTTAACCCCCTTTCGAAAAAACTGGTCCAGAAGATAAGAAGCAAATATAAAGAAAGAGTTTAAGAAGTATTAGAACATTAACCTTCAGAAGTGGATACCGAAGCTTAGCTATCTTGTGGCTCCCAAGATCTACGTCAATTGTCTCAAATGATGACTATAGTTTTCTTTGTGAGTTATCATGTCCTGAAAGTTTGGTATTTAATCAAGGAAATAGCAATATCCCCACCCTCCCCCCCCCCCCCCATGCGACACCAAAAGTTTGATTGGTAAACTTTTTGCTCAGCTTTTACAAATGTCAGCCATTACATATCAATACTGCAGTCAGTGTTATAGTGTTATAAAAAGCCAACATGCTGCCTTGCAAGTCAACATTTTAGCGTATTCAAGAACTTTTCAAAAAGTTGCTGAATTGTATGTCCTCCTGCTCAATTATTTATAACTTTAAATCTACGATGATAAGAGTAATATTCTAGTCTTGAAAACTAGATCTAAAAAACTGAAATATATGCAGCCGCTAGAATTATTCGTAACACCAATAGCACTGCCTATTTACCTACCGTGAGATACATATTCAGTAACACATAAAATCGCTGCGCAGTCAGTCTTAACAGAATTCATCGCGATTACGGTGCAGAAGTTTTACACCAGCACTATAAGTTTATAATCCCTTGACAGTTCAGTGATACATTTCAATACATATTTTGTCATTTACATTCTTTATACAAGCCCCATTCAAACCAGCTTGCAACTGAACTGGGCCAGCCTGGTTAAATATTGCCGCTGAGTAAATAAATAAAATAACTGAAAGGGGTACTGTGAGTTATTTTTCTCAAATCATCGTTGTGATATTCCTCTTGAAATATTGCAACGCAAAATAAGTTTAAAAAAATTACTAAATAAACCTTTCATAAGAATCACTGACTGTCTTGCAATTGTTGTCATTAAGTTTTCTGTTAGACGGAACAATTAAAATTAGTTAACGATTTCGCTATTCAAACAACAACAAACATATGAAACATATGTATGAAATGCTGTTAAGAAACGTATATGTGCACGATCCTTCGCAGTAAAGCACTATTTGAGCAATAGTGAAAATCAGACCTATTTTTTTCAGGTCTGATTTTCACTATTACTCAAATAGTGCTTTACTGCGAAGGATCGTGCACATATAGATTTCGCTATTCCTTAAAACCAGGCGATTCCATGACACTTAAACTTTAAATTCCCCAGGTATGGTATCCCTGCTCGTCAAAATTTAATGTCACACGTGAGTTTCTTTTCTCAATAGCAGTGTCTCTCAATCTTCATTTTAAGTTTTCGATTGGATCCGACTATTAGTATTAGTTAAAGCTTTTGTTAATCCATACAATCAGGCGATTCCATGACACTTAAACTTTCCCAAGGTATGGTAGCCCTGCTCGTCAAAATTTTCGCTTTTGTCTTCACCTGTATCCCCAAACCTCAGCTGCTTAACTGGCAGATGTGTCTTGTTAGTAAGGACACCACTATCTTCACGCCATTTACCGTCATTCACGTGACAGTTACAGTAGGCCCGGCGGGAATCTTCTTCTCTACTTGGTTGTGCACATGTGTCATTCCTTCCACATGCGCACATTTGACTTTTAGGTGCTGCACCACTCCAGTAGGTCCATTCCACCACAGAATCGCGTGAAACCCAAAAGCCATCCCTCAATGTAGAACCAAGGCACTCGTACTTAATGAACTGCTCACAACCCTGGGAAACGTTGATGAGACTCACCAGTTGAGATATGTTCGCTCCTTTGTAGAATATACTTCGCGAGTAGGACCCCAGGTCTTCAGAACCATCCACGAAAGTCCTTTTTTCGCTGTCATGACTTATGACAGTCACACCAACTCCGTCTTTGTCAGTCATGTCACAGGTGACGAGGAAAGGCAGCAATACTCCTTCACCATCAGGATCTATCAGACAGATTCCACTTTTCGCTTTAGGATCGAGCCTCTTTAAGTCACTGCAAGATCTTGATAATACTGTGAAAAGAAATGAAACCCTGATGAGATGAGTAACAAGTCGCCTGAGCTGTCTAAGGAGGTTTTTAGTTAAAATAACACGGAAGACTTCGATTCAGCTATCTGAACTTTCACAGTTCCACTTTGGAGCTTAGGTGGGTATCAGAAAATGCCAGGGAAACATATTCCTGGGATGGGGGATTACGCGTTATGAACTAGCAGGAGAGGCCACAGTACACCCAATCTCGTAGAAACAAACTTGAGCCTAAAAGTGATTCTCATTAAAAGCCCATTGTATGGTTGCAATTGAAAATACGTTTTCTATTTTTCAGTGACAAAGGCCAGCAGACTCCATTTGACAGGGTTCATATTTTCAATTTGCTGTCAAGTGACTATGGTGGTTGAATCGACTTTCTTCGTGGTTTGAGCTATGAAGGCTCACATGTAGGTGACTTTTTGTGTCCACCAACAGATTTTTTCTTCTGTTTTGGGAATAAATGTTGATCACGGATCAGGGACAACTAAATTTTCAAAATCGCGAAATCAGTGTAGTACCACTGCAGTTTGCTCCAGCGTAACCGGGAACACAAACACATCGAAACCCTTTGCTGGTGAAACCAACTTGGCAAGTTCCGTTATTGACACAAGGGCTGCTACTACAGGGATTCTGTTCAAAATAAAAAAAAAACGCATTGATCAAAAAAGAGGAAAAGCATGTTTTTTCATTTACTTATATTCGCCACACAAAAATAAAAATTTACAAGCTAATGAAGCACGATAAACTGCATACACAATAATGTGTATGGCCAGGCTTATACATCTATATGGTTGAGTTTCCTCCGAAAAAAAAGCAAAAATTATTTTCGATATATAATATCGAATAAGACGTGAAAGTTTGAGGTCAAGTTCGGATCAAGGCGAAGAATGAAGAAGAAACAAAAAAAATCCTAGTCTAAAATTGTAAAGTGCTGAGCAAGAGCACGACTTTGAATTCTTCTGATGTCAAACATAACTTTAACTTTAAGCAAAGCATGTACCTCAATCGCCAGGTAGTAAGCATCCACTTCTTTAAAGAAGGTCAATTTACTTTCATCAACCGTGGCGTTATTCAACTCACAGTTGTACTTTCCTGCGTCTATAGGTTTCACATTTATGGAGACACAGTTTGGCTCCATATAACACATCGTGCGACAGCTCCCCTCACTGAGGACCTCACTTCTCCTAATCACATGCCCCTTAATTGCCCTATTTGCTATCGGTTCCTCAAACAGGATGATGCGACACTCGTCAGCTGAAAAAAAATACAAAAAACAAAAAGACAAAATTAAAGAAAACTTACAACCAAGGTTTCCAAACGTGTGTATTGGCTGTTGATTTCATTTTCTATCATATAATTAACAATGAACATTCGCAAAAAGTATTATTTGCAGGTTTGAAATACAGAATGCATATGAATTTCGATTTTCAGCTTGGAGTTTACGAGCGTAAAAATAAGACGAGCCAATTCAAAAATATGAAAAACTCGCGAAGGATTTGTCGACGAGGAGTGAAATAAGCTAAAGAAATTAAACCAAAACAATTAAAAAAATATGCTAATATGGCACTGCTTCCACGGTAGGTCCCTACCTGTGCATCCTCCACAAAAGGGAAACACGATTCCGGAGAAAATGACAAAGATAGAGAAGATTAACGGCGTCTCAGGGTCAAATTTATGCAAAGACATCATTTCCACATTTTCTTATGTTGAATCAGTCACATCTTGAAAGCAAAATGAATAAAGGGTGAAAGTTTTATTCTTAATAAACTGTGGTGCTGCGTCGGTGAGGGTAACAAGCCCTTCGTCTTTCGCTCTGACGAAGGGCTAACTCTCGAAACGTCAGCTTTTGAACTCTTTACGCGGTGGCCAATTTACAATTTCAAATTAATTGATATAACCAAAACATCTTGAAAGTGCCGACGTAAATGAGACTTTTAGCTTCCTTCTCACACGAATAATGACAATACCTGACAGATTGCCGGACTACTTTTGTTATTTTGGTGAAGCCCCACAAGCAATTTCCGCTTCTTCCGAAGTTTAAATCTTTTTATCATATGCCACTGGTAGTTTGGAAAATAAGGAATGCCGGAATTTGGAACCGGAGCCTAATGGTCATGGCCTAGTAGTAGGTGGAGATCCGTTAAAATTGTAAAGAAACTTCGTTTGATATCTATTTGGAGGAACTGAAAAAAGCTAAGAACTGTTGTCACAAAGTTGCCTTAGGAATAGCGCAAAGAAAAGGAAAAATAGACACTTACCAGAACAACCATGGCAAGATGGAAATACAACTCCAGATAAAACTTAGAGGAAAGAAACTGCAGTCACGATATCGAGCTCAAAGTTATATAGAGGAGACATTCCTCAAAAGAAATATGCAAGAATATTCGATTACAACGTTGTAAAAAGCAATAAACCACCTATACTTCAAAAAACTACGACAGGTGTATACCAAAAATGTCTATCAAGCTTCACATCCCAGGAAAATCTCTACCGTTTTCGAACAACAATTGCAGTCTGTGTTATTTCGTCAATCTTAGGAGTGTTTTGAAAACTGTCGATTATTTGCTCTTTTACAGGTGAATAAACGATCTTAGCAGGTGCAATTAAAGCGAGCCCAGAAATGAGTAAACCACTTAGCTTTACTGAATAAATTTCGCGCAAGAAAAAGTAAAATAGCATCCATGACGGGAGTATTTAACTCTTTGAATCTCAATTTTGCCATTTTCTCTAACATATTTCTTTGCTGGCTAGCACTGAGAACTTAGCGTTAATCATTCTTTACTTATTGACTCCAGAGTGTCAGTTGAAATATTAAGAAAAGCTTTAAATAGCGATCATTGTTGGAAGTTAAACTGAGGTACCAACATAGATACAAACGTAGGTTTTAATTGTTTCAATGTTCTGGTTTAATTCGCGATTTGCAACATTAAAGACGAATACATTTTCACATTTCAATAGCTTTATTTCATTAAAAAACAGAAAAGATATTAATTACTCAAATTTGCATTACAGGTCACTAAGGGATAATACAGTTCTTGACATGTCTTCTTTCCCTAAGCCTCGTCATCCTGTAACAATATAATGAAATGAAGTTGAATATATATATATATATATAAAAAAAAAAGTAGATACACATGAAGCAACCATGGGAGTTGGATTTTAAAAGCTAAAAATGTAAAATGAGGGTCCCTACAGTTCCCATTTTCCATTCCAATTTTTTTTCAGTTTCGCTAATTCAGTTCTCTGGTGAGCTTTAAAACTGCAGTCTTTGCTCAGGCCTTTCCGCAACCGCTCTAATCCCCGAGGCTTCTCACTCGCACCTGCTCAAATTGTAGGCGACGTAATATCTACAATTTCTTGAGGTCTCCTCACAACCTTTTCATGGCAAGATTTTCATATTTTATTTTTTTTACTTGGCTGCCCGGCTTTGCAAGTGCAACAAAGAGCCTATAGATTTCATGGAATCATTAAGTAATGACAAGAGAATATTCTCTTCATAATGACTAGGTTCGAAAAATCCAACCTTCATTTTGTTCGTTTTTCTGTTCATCCTTTTCTTACGAAAATGGTTTACATACACAGCAGTTTGAAATATGTCACTGCTCAGTCAAAATTTCGACTGATGTAACTTATAATACGGGTAAATCTAGACTAAGAGCATTCCCGCCTTCTTGCGTCGGGTTGCGTTGCGCGAGTCAAAATAAGTCAGTGAAAAATAAACTTGATGTTACCGCGCCGCGGGACTAGCTCCATGAAGTGAAGGCACGTCGATGCACCGCGGGAGCTCCGTGAATGAGGCGCTCGAAAAGTAAGGACGACAGACTAAGCTTAGATCTGGCCTACTTGCAGACGGTAGTTTGTGTTTTCAAGCGCGAGATTCAGCGCAGCGAACATTCGGTCGCCATACTGAACGGATGGAAGATTTGTGACGAGTGACAAAGCGAGAGGGAGGGGGGAAGGGGAGGGGGTTGATAGTAAACAGCCAGGGTTGATAGTAAACCAGCCTGGGGAGACTGGCGCTAAGTCTTTGTAAAATACGCATAAAAAAGGCATTAACCTTATTTGTCTGGATATCCGCATTTAAAGTTGTAGCAGCGAAAAATATGTAAAACTTGCTACGTAAATGGACACCATGTGAACAATATGTCAAATATCTTATTCCTTGACACACTTTCGTTCGTTATTATCCCTGTAATGTTTTGGCGAAATTTCACGAAATTTCGTCAAATCTACTTACCCTTTAAATTCGCTCAGAGTGAATGTATTCCTCTCAAAATCAAATCAAGATTTTAGAAAGGCCCTAGCAAACGGTTTCAACATCCATTCGATTTTGTTGAACGCTGTTGAAAAGTGGTTGAATGATGTTGAACGGTGGGATGGGCAAACGGTGTCAACAATTCGTTCAAAAAAACTTAGCGAGTGGCCTGGTAATTAGTTTCATGCCCCAGTTCTTTGCACGCCTGAGACACATCCAAGGGCGCCATTTTGAAATGAAACAATGGATCGCGCGTAAGTTTACAACAAAGTTCGCTCGTCATTAGCGGTTTTTGTAGCTTTCGAAGTTTTGAATGATTAGGATAAAAATCCCCGAAGGGAAAAGACAAGGCAATGGATCAGAAGAAGGGATGAAAGGGGCTATTTGGAGGCAGCGCGGCCGAGTGGTCAGCGTGTCGGACTCGCAATCCGGCGGCGCTCCCGAGTTCGAGTCCCGCCCTGACCACTTTCGAATTTGTTTCACGGTAGCTCCGTGTTCAAATCCTCGGCCCTGCTTGTAAAATAGCCAACTGGTTTGCCTCCGGCCAGTTAGGATTCTTAATAATGTTATGTTCAATTTGAATTATTTGTTTCAGTTGTTTATCGAGTGCGACTAGTTCATCAGTTGAATTACTGTCATGTGCTACCCTCCTTAAATAAAGTTATTATTATTATTATTGTTATTATTACCATTATTATTATATTTCAACAACATGGTGAAGGAATTGGCGATCGAAGACACAGCGGTATATAAAGACTGACTTCAACTTCGCTTCAACATTCCGAACATTCCAGAAAACAAAAGAAATGTTGAACGGATGTTGAAGCAAAGTTTAAAGGCTTTTAAACTCTTTCAACATCGATTCAATATCGTTTTAATACGTTTCGAAGCGGTGGAAAGGGGGTAACAAACGCTTTCAAAATTGCCATTAAACAAAATCGAAAGGATGTTGAAGCAAATGTTGCAGTCGTTTGCTATCGCCTTAAAGGTTTGTAAGCAACTGGCGCCACACAAGGAGATTATCTCGCCTCCAATGGGAAAACGGGACCTCCTAGCGTCAATGACAATGGATCAAGATTTTCCCGTGAAAAGTATCGCATAACAGTCCCCTTCGTTTTGTTTTTGTTTTTTTTTTTTTGTTTGTTTGTTTGTTTTTGTTTTTGTCTTTTGTTTTTGTTTTTGTTTTTTTTTTATCTCGCTCTGTTGAACGTTAAGTAATGGGCAAAGTTAGTAGAGGAAAAACACGCGGCAAAAAGGTAACTGAGGAAACTGCTGAAAAGCAAAACAGCGAATCGACAGACAGCTTAAGGAATATCCTAATCAATGAAATGAGTTGCCTCGAGAAGTTATATTCATGATTTCATACGATTCGAAGCGATTGCCTATGTTTTTGTATCAAGGCCAGTACTTGCTTATTGACAGGAAACTTCGTTTTTAACCCTCTCTGCGACAAATGAGAGTTGATGGCGCCTTCTTTGTTAGCAATTTGGATGCCAGCCTGGACTGTTTTTTCCTGACAAGATGGTGCCATTTCTCTCTTCTCTTGGCCTGTTTTTTTCTTTTTCTTTGCCCAAGGACTCCTCTCTAACTTTGATCTATGTTTTTTGTACTCTAGCAGAGAACTTCCATGTGTGAACCTTGTTAAATGCACGCTGTAAACAAAACGGGCACATAACTTGAAATTGCCGCGAATATTCCCTAGAGGTGTTTCTATCTTTCTACCCATTTTCATTGCATTACCGCAGTAGAGTAGGACTAGAACGGAATATATGCGAATCATGCGAGCAGTCCACCCAATAAATCCCAACCGGTGCAGTGATTACTCTAGGCTTTTCTTGAGCTTCGAGATACGCAGAATGAATGGTCTTAGTACCAGAGGTGAGCTTTTGGACCGCTACGAGTAATACATGAATGTGAATATGAGAATGCACTCTTAATAGCGGCACGAGTAACTTGACATGGCATGATAAGCTCTGGGAAAGAAGTAGTGTAAATATGAATCTGTTGAACGTTGGCTAATACAAAATTTTCAGTAAAGGTTGTGGTTTTCCAGTTTTAACTCTAATACAGCGCCTTTGAAATAAACAAGTATTCCAACACTGCATTGTGGCGTGACACGCGTGACTGTAGTCATGTGATCAGAAAGTCACATAATCCGTCGTGCCACGCGGCACCTCACACTGATGTAACTCGAAAAAACCCCAACTCGTCATTTAAAAGTCTTGTTGCAGTTTTTAACCCAGAGCTCTGTGGTTTTATGGTCGTCACAACTCAACATGGTGTCAGGAGTGGGATCGAGCTTCGCTTGAGGGCGATTTAAGAGAAAAAAAAACTAGAAGTGTTGGTGAGTGAACACTCGACTGAAGGGTAAAACATATTTGGCCACCATCTTGCCTTTTCGTGATGGCTGAAGCTGAAGAAACGCCACCCGCGGCTGTTACTCCGTTCATGCTGCCTCCGGTGAATTTGCCGCCACCAAAACCGCTGATAGTGGATGACAATCTGGCTAGTAATTGGAAACAGTGGAAAAAAGTTTGGCAACGATATGAAATTGCAGCGGGAATTTACAAGCAAGAGGATCTTATTCGAGTGTCAACATTGCTATCGGTCATCAGAGAAGATGCTGACAAAGTGTTTGATACGTTTGTTTGGATTGAAGGTCAGAAGGAAGACTGTAATAAGGATGTGTTAACCAAATTTGAATAATATTGCGAACCTCGCACTCAGGTAATTTACGAACGATATCGTTTCAATAATCGCAAACAAGAGGCAGGCGAAAGTATAAGTGCGTACGTGACCGAGTTGCGTGTGGTTGCCAAGAACTGTTCTCATAACGAAATCACACCGGAAGAGATTCTACGCGACCGCTTGATCCTTGGGCTCCGAGATGACAAAGTACGAGAACGCCTTTTACGAGTAAACGATTTGACTTCGTCTAACGCAATCGATATATGCAAAGCCGGAGAGCAGACCAGTCAGCAATTAAAGATGATTACCAGCAGAACAGAGGAGACAGTTGGCGCGGTTAAAACAGAAAGGAAGAACAATCAAGGACTAAACTCAAGAAAGTGGCCAGAATGCCTATTCTGTGGGTATCATCATGTAAATCGCCAATGCCCTGCCTATGGGCAAACCTGCCGT